>NC_039264.1:4565477-4733611 GCF_003368295.1 Carassius auratus | reverse complement strand
AACGATTGCGCAGATGCATCACGCAAAGTACACTTCTCTGCAAAGGTTTGGCAGAAGATGTTAGCCTTTGCACTGGCACTGATGTAGGTGGTACCCCGGTGTTCAATGACAGGGATGTCTGTGAAACCACTTCTGCCTGAAAGTGAATTTACTATGCCCCACCATTTTTTTTAGCTTAGTGAGTTATCTGCAAGATCATTCCTCAATTTGGTGTAATACTCCCTTTTTGCCCTCTTTTCAGCTTGATTGAAAGCTGCTCTTGCCTTGAGGAACTTCCGTTTCATAGCCGGGTCATCGGAGGTCCGTATGTTGTGATAAAGCTTTCTTTTTCTCATGGCTAATCTTCTGCACTCTGTGTTGAACCAGGCTTTATCCCGGGCTTTTTGGTGATGGTCTTGTTGGGAATATATAATGCCATGGCATCTCACAGTATAGAGGTAAAGTTTGTGCAGATGATTTCAGGATCTTCGTCCTTGAGAATGCTGGGCCAGTTAATATTAGTAAGGTAACCTCTCATTTCCCAGAATTGAGCCTTGTCATATCTTTATACTGTTCTCTTGTATGGCTTATCTCTGAAGACTGGGATTTGTAGCTGTATTAGAACTGGGTTGCGGTCAGAGGATCCCATTTGTGCTATGGTGGTAGTGGTTGCTGGTGTGTCAGAGAGAACTAGATCTAGAATATTATCTCCTCTAGTTGGTTCCCTGACAATCTGATCTAGCCCCAGACAGTTGGCGAGTTGTAAGGCTCGCCGTCCAGCAGTGTCTGTTATATTACTGCCCAGCCACTCGTGGTGGTGTACATTGAAGTCGCCTATGAGCATTACAGACTGTGCTCTATATTCGTCCATCACTGAGAATGTGAACTTGTCAAGGTAGTCCAAGATTTCACAGGAGGCACTTGGGGGGCGGTATATAGCACCTATCAGGAGTGTCCTGGTTTTCAGAGCAACAGTGAACCACATGAGCTCAAAGTCATCAGGATCTCTAGCTGGATTATGATAGATGGATATTCCTTCTAGACAGTATACTGCTATACCACCACCGTTTTTTCCAGTGCGGTCTCTGCGACAGTTGAGCGAGTAGCCAGGGATCTGGATGGAATCATCCCCGTCTGGAATGGTGGAGTCAAGGAAGGTTTCAACTATGATGACTATGGAGGGTTTCTTCACTGAGCAACAGTTGGCAAGATCCCCAATATTGGACCGTAGTCCTCTGATGTTCACTTCAAGGATAGTCAGTTCGGATTCGCTAATTCGTTGTTGTGGTCCGTGCAGTGGTCGGCATTGGGTAATCCGATTGTTTCAAGGCTTTCTTTCTAGTTCTGTAGCAGAGGTTTGTCGGCACAGGGGGAGCTAACCCCTGTGCCCATTGGTACACACCTGAGCAGTGCGGCAGGGATCAGTGCATACATGGCCTGATCCGAAAGCATCATGCGTAAGCAGAGGACTCATAACGGATCGGGCCCCAGGAGGAGCCACTTGGCCAGGGACGGGGTGATCGCACTATTAGCGATCCCTACTACCCCATAATGAATTGTGATATGAATTTTAGCTCATATCGCCCACCCCTACTCTGGATAGTTTTATTTAACTGATGTCTGTGTTGATGCAACAGTAATTCTGCTCATTATGAGAGGAACTCCAGGTTCAGACGTGTGTGTGTGTGTGTATGTGATCACTGATCCTCTCCTGACACACATCACATGTTTGTGGTCTTTCATAGATCTGCTGTAGAAGATCTACAGTGTTGTGAATCTGAGCTTGATGGAAATCAATGTACAGTGCATTCAGTAACATCAAAACAATCAGGATAATATCATACTGAATATTTTTCATGAGCGATGTCCACAATAACACAATCATAAATGTTTATTGAGACACCAAACTACTAAACACCAGCACATCTAGTGACCCAAAATGTCTGATTAACCTGTAACTTTTAACACAACTTAACTGTACAGACATTTATCATCAAAACAACAGCAGCTGCAGCATCTGATCTTTCATCTTTGATCATTTTGAACATTTTTGATGCAACAAATTGTATACCTTACTAAATTAGTCAAATAATATAATTCGCATGCTTATTTATTTGGCATTATTTCATCAGGTCTCACCTCAGTGTGTTGAGTTGACAGTTTGGATCCTGTAGTAAATCACTGAGCTCCTTCACTCCTGACAGTCCAGGATCATTTCCTGTGAGATACAGCTCTATCAGGTGTGAAGGGTTTGATCTCAGAGCTGAAGACAGAGCTTTATAACCTTCTTCACTGATACTGCAGTCTGAAAGTCTATTAGAAAAGATAAAAATGTTATTCTTCCTTATAACACAGATTGTCACACAAGTACATGTTCTAGAATGAAGAAAATAAAGATGCACTACGGGGATTTTGAACTGAATGGACTCTTTTCACAGTAAAGCTGGGTAAAGTTATATATTGGTGGACGTAAACTACAACAAATGCAATTTTACATTTTTGCAGTTTTAATTTTCCACAATTATAACCTACAGTTGGAATCAAAATTACTCAACCCTCAGAGATTGAAGCAAAAATGTCAAAGTCAACAGAGATCTTGCAAAAGCTATAGAGAAGCTATAGAGAATAAATAATTACTTTAGAAAGTTTAAGACTATATGAAGATTTCCAAGACATTAAAAGTTCCTAGAGTCCTCAGCCTTATTCCTTAGATTAAAGTGTGTTGTACCAGAAAACCTTTGAAGAAAAACCACAATATCATAAAATGTTCAATCAGAGCAACTGAGAAAAACCTGCAATGTACAGCCAAAGACTTGCAAGATGACCCGATGAAAGGAGGAAAACCATTTCAATGCAGTGTGTAAGAAGAATATTAGACAAGTATAGCCTTCATGTTGAGACATCTTGCAGAATACCACTCTTGATCAAGAAGAACAAAAGGCCAACTTGAACTTGCTAAAATTCATTTTTGTAGACCTGTGGAGCTCTGGAAGAATGTTTTATGGAGTGATGTGACCAAACTGGAACCTTTTGGACCCATGGATCAGCGGTATGTCTGGTGCAAAAAAGACAAAGCTCATAAGCAGAGGAACACCATCTCCATTTACATTTACATTGAATCATTCAACAGACGCATTAATGCCAAAGCCTGGAGAGAACAAGAGCTTGGACCAAGAAGTTGGGTGGCTTGCTCTGACAGGAAAGGGTCTAATCCTCCTAGGTTTCTCGCTGTCCTGGAAAGAGTTATGGTTGATGAACCCAGCTGTATAGAGAAGTTGTGATGAAACGATGGGTTATGGGGTTGCTTTACTGTAGCAGGAAGTGGAAACCATGACATTATGAAGGACATCATGGATTCTTTTGAAGTATTCAGGCCATATTTGACAAGAATTGTGATGCCTTTGGTGCAAAGACTGAAGCTGATTATCAATGGACTTTCCTGCAGGACAGTTATCAGTCATAGAATGTAGATCAGTGGCCTGTTTCAGTCTCCAATTAGAATTTCATCATGATTCATCAATGTTCTGTTCTCAGAATCACTCAAAAGTGTATTAACAAACTTTTCTCTAAATACTTGTCTTGCAGATCACAGGGGGTTGACATTTTTGATTGCAACTGTATATAACCTTCTTCAGTGATACTGCAGTCTGAAAGTCTTCAGAAAGACTAAATAAATAAATAAATTACAAAAACATTTATTACACCATTAGGGATATTAACATTTCCCATCACTTCCAAAAATCAATCTGTTTGTCAAATATTTTATAAATGTATCTACACCAACACACCAATTTCACATTACTGACCCATTCCTTGTGACACAGCACCCTGATTACAGAGCAGCTGGAGCCTTACATTGATTCATGTTTAGATTAACCAAATTCAAACCTGAGTATCTGTAGTGTCTGTGAATTTCTCAGCAGAACTGGGAGATTTCTGTCACTCCAGTGTCTCCTATTTGATTCCTGCTCAGATCCAGCTCTCTGAGGTTTGAATTAAACGCTGATGCCAGAGCAGCACAACCTTCATCTGTAATACTGATGCAGTTTAACCTGTAGAAGAGAGAACACAACTAATTAAGATACACATACAATTACAGAAATTGCTTTAGCTACTACTTTTATCTGCCAATATTAGATTTGAATGATAATCACACTGTAAAATAATTATTTAATTTGATTATTAATTTTTGCATTTGCAATTCCTCAGGCTTTATTTTGGTGGAAAACTCAACAGTGACCTTTAAGTTTCTGTGTTTAGTTCACAACAGGCTTATAAACACTTTGTTGTACAAATCTGGTAAAATCTGCCCAAAAATGTTGGAAATTACATGAACGTTAAACTAAGTATACCTTTCATATTCACGTAATAAGCTCAAAATAACTCACTCACAGGCATTTTTTATTTTTTACATTTAACTGTCATTCAGAACTTCTACTAGCCAGAACAAAAATATCAGAAATAAAACAGATTACTAAAAACACATCTTAGATTCAAATATATTTCATATTAAATCTGATTCTTAATTATTGAATGCTTTTCAGTTTTACGACTGTTTGGAGACACATAAAACAATTCTCCATAACTTATAAAACAGCATTTATTTAGTTTTTATTTCCAAATATAGCTCAGTCCAAAATGAATATTTTCAAATTTATGAAACTGTGGTTGGTCACTAAAGTCTGGGTAATTAATGGGATAACTTTTAAAATACTTACTTCAGCTTTTCCAGTCTACACTGTACATTTTCAAACAGAGTCAAGATGATCTTCATTCCTGGGTTTCCTAGTTTATTCTCACTCAGATCCAGCTCTGTCAGATTTGAAGGGTTTGAATTTAGAGCTGCAGCCAGAACATGACAACCTCCTTCTGTGATACAGTTGTTTTTCAGACTGCATACAGAGAAAACACTTCAGTTTTAACCTGAATATTTACCAGTATGTTTTAAATGACAGTTGACAAATACTAGTGATGATGATGATGATGATGATGATGGCAATCGCATTACAAAAGTCACATAAAATGGGGTCATATAATGCTACAGGCACTCTTACAAGTTGTTTGAACTGAAATGTGTTGCCAGTGTGTGTACACAACCACCCTATAATGATAAAAATCCCCCAAGTGGTTTTTCTGTAATATCTTTAAATGTTTTCCCCTTTCTCAAATCAAGCACTCTGACCGTGTGACGTCACACGGTCGGAGGCCCCTCCCATGATTGTTTGATTGACAGCAGCGTTTCAGCACGGACTGGACTTGTCTTACCTCAGACCCGCCCTGAGTGAGCCGTCATCAGCCCGAGATGCAAACGAGCATGATTCCTAAGTGATTGAGGTGATTTGTTGTTGGATGTTATAATGAACATAGCAGTAGTCACTTACTCCCGACATCTGAGCGACTGAAATCGCAGAGGATTAACTTATGGTTGGAGAAATGAAAGAAATGCGCCCTTGATCTAATTGCATTTATGTTCGCACGAATCCTTCATGATCCAGCCTCCAGCACTGAGTATAATGTATTTAAATGATTCATTGAAAATCACCTTTCCTAATAGTGTGCTAATTAGCAAGTTTCACAATGAATGTGGCTAATGCAAACAGTCTCACAGAGAGCGATCATAAGAAAGGGGCAGAGTCAGCAGAGCTCATTAGCATTAAAGGAGAATCCCACAAACCAGCCTGTTTTGAAAAGAGCTGTTTTGACAGGGTAAAAAAGGTGTTTTTTATACTAACATTGAGAAATTTTAAAGAAACTATGTTACAGACTTTTCATTAAGGCTCTAAAGAATCATTAGCCTGACTACGTCAGACTTCCTACTTCCGCTCAATTTCATTTCGCTTCTGTACTCAGTCTGATACAGCGTCAGAGCTTTCTGTTTGCCACCGGTCTGGAAACAGCCGGGCCAATCAACGAACAGAGGGCGGGCTGAGAGCCGTGACGTAGATGCACAGATTAACTTCGCATAATCTGCAAAAGTCGTTTACAGCCATGTTCACTCCGGTATTTCGCTCGCATCATCATGTGTTTACAACAGGTTTACAGTGTAAGTTCAATCATAGATTTGAGTTCGATGCATGATGTCTGTGCTTCGATGCGGCTGTACAGGCGCATAACATACGTCTTAACTAAACGTATCTGATTGGCTTACGGGTAACCAATGATTTTAAACTTCAGACAAGCGCCCCCTAGCGAGAGAGAAAACACTTCTCTATTATGCCATTCCAGACTCTGTCTACGAAGCAAAGTGAAGTAGCAGAGTCTGGTATTACCAGGCTAAAGAATCATATCATCTTGTGGAAAATGGGAATTATATGACCCCTTTAAAATTGCTCTATACCGAAATGAAAAGCTTAATTTACCATCTTGAAATAAAGCTTCATGTCTGTAATGTTTTTTTTTTTGCATTATTGACACACCGTTTTCCTAATTAATGTTGTTCTGTTTGCTTTGACGCAATGTATTTTGTTTAAAGCGCTATATAAATAAAGGTGACTTGACTTAATGTCTGTATTCAGTTATTTCTCTGAATAAATTATGATGTGTATATTTTTAATGTCCTGATTGAGCAACATCTATTTCAGAGTCTCCAAGATCACGCATAAGTTTAATAGCATTAGCTACTGTTTCCATGTAAAATGTTGTATGCTACTATACAAATAAAAACACTATAACAGAATTATATAAACAATGAATAACTGATCAAGGCGAATAAAGGTATACGTGTATACGAAGCATAAATATTTCTTCAGATTTCAGAATGAGCACTTTGTCATTTGTCATATGTTAAGGTCATGTACATCTGATGTTTATCATGTTCATGATGTTCGCTACTGTAATAAACGTAGCTTTTTAATAAGTAGGGGAAATTCCCTTGAGTGTTTGTATTGTAAGGATGTACACGGATACTTCAGATTTAAAAACGCTGACTTGATATATGATGTTTTCTCGTTAAAATCATACAATTTCCTATTAATTCAATAGAATATTTACACACACTAGGGATTACTAATATGGCGGTGTGGTGGCTTCACATTCATGATGTCATGATCAATCTAGTTCTCTATTCTAGATCAGTGATATACAGTGTTGTGAATCTGAGCTTGATGGAAATTAATGTACAGTGGATTCAGTGACATTTAAACAATCAGGATAATAAATCACACTGAATATGTTTTTCATGAGAAATGTCCACAATAACACAATCATAAGTGTTAACTATCGAGGCACTAAACTACTGAACACCAGCACATCTAGTGACACAAAATGTCTGATTAACCTGTAACTTTTAACACAACTAAACTGTGCTGACATTTATCAGCAAAACAACAGCAGGTGCAGCATCTCATCTTCAATGTTTGATCATTTTGAACATTTTTGATGCAACAAATTGTATACCTTACTAAATTAGTCAAATAATATAATCCACGTGTATAACTTTTTTAGCATTATTTCATCAGGTCTCACCTCAGTGTCTTGAGCTGACAGTTTGGATCCAGTAGTAAATCACTGAGCTGCTTCACTCCTGATTCTCCAGGATCATTTCCTGTGAGATCCAGCTCTATCAGGTGTGAAGGGTTTGATCTCAGAGCTGAAGACAGAGCTTTATAACCTTCTTCACTGATACTGCAGTCTGAAAGTCTATTAGAAAACATGTTATTCTTCCTTATAACACAGATTGTCACACAAGTACATGTTCTAGAATGAAGAAAATAAAAAGATGCACTACAGGATTTTTGACCTGAATGGACTCTTTTCACAGTAAAGCTGGTAAAGTTATATACTGGTGAACTCAAACTACAACAAATGCTATTTTTAATTTTTGCAGTTGTCATTTTCCACAATTATAACCTACAGTTTCAATCAAAATTACTCAACCCCTCAGAGACTGCAGTATTTTAGAAATACAAGCTTTTCTGAAGATCCAGGATAAACAGTTTGCTGACTTTAAAAGTCATATATTAAAAGTCATAATGTCAATATATAATCTTATATAATGTATTATTTTGGAGTTATAAGATTTTAATAACAGAGCTATGTCACAATTATTCAACCCTTATTCAACATTGCCGTTTTACTTGGCAGTCTTAAGCCTCCAGGTTTTCATCCAAAATTTCTTAAATTGTGTTCCAAAGGCAAACAAAGCTTTTACGTTTTTGGAACGACATGGGGGTAGATTTTCATTTTGGAGTGGAGTATCTCGTATCTCTTATTTGCATGGTGGGGAAAAAAAACACAATTATGTCTTTAGAAACTCTAAAAAAACAGAATTAGCTTGAGCTGTTACACATACACAGAGTTAACCCATGCATGTGCTGAAGTTCAGTAGCAAAAATGGAAGAAGTCAACAGAGATCGCACAACGCTACAGAGAAGTTATAGAGAATAAATAACTTTATTACTTTAGAAAGTCTGTAAAGGCTGTAAGAAGATTTCCAAGACATTAAAACCTCTCAGCCGTATTTCTTAACTAAAAGTGTGTTGTACCAAAAAAACTTTTTAGGGTGTTGAAGAAAAACCACAATATCATAAAATGTTAAATCAGAGCAACTGAGAAAAACCTGCAATGTAAAGCCAAAAACTTGCAAGATGACCCGATGAAAGAAGGAAAACCATTTCAATGCAGTGTGTAAGATGAACACTAGACAAGTACGGCCTTCATGTTGAGACATCTTGCAGAATACCACTCTTGATCAAGAAGAACAAAAGACTGACTTGAACTTGCTAAAATTCATTTGTGTAGACCTGTGGAGCTCTGGAAGAATGTTTTATGGAGTGATGTGACCAAACTGGAACTTTTTAGACCCATGGATCAGCGGTATGTCTGCTGCAAAAAAGTCAAATCTCATAAGCAGTAGAACACCATCTCCATCGTCAAACTTGATGGTGGATCAGTCCTGTTATGGTGTTGCTTTACTGCAGCAGGAAGTGGAAACCATGACTGTATGAAGGACATCATGGATAATTTGAATAATCAGGCCATTTTGACAAGAATAGTGATGCCTTTAGTGCAAAGATTGAAGCTGATGATCAATGGACTTTCCTGCAGGACAGTCATACCAAAGTACACATCCAAATCTTCTTCTGCTTGGTTCAGGGATCAGTCATAGAATGTACTTGAGTGGCTTGTTCAGTCTCCAGGCTTAATTCTCCTTTCAATCAAAAGATTATCAGTGATCTGGAAGCTTTTTCATGTGAGGAATGGACCAAGACTGTAGTAGAGAGATGACAGAAGCTTCTTAGCACTTACAAGCAGCGTTTATTGCTGGACTTTTTGGGGGGTTGAATAATTCTTAACATGAATGTTTAGAGCCAATTAGAATTTCATTATGATTCATCAATGTTCCATTCTCAGAATCACTCAAAAGTGTATTAACAAACTTTCTTTAACACTTTACTGATACCTTTGTTAAATTGTTTTCATAAAATTATGTTCTCCATAGCAAAATGTCTTGCAGGTCAAGTGGGTTGAATTATATTGGCTGAATTATATTGATTGCAACTGTATTATAACCTTCTTCAGTGATAGACCAAACTAATGAACAAATGAATGAATGACTGAATGAATAAATAAATAAATACATAAAAACATTACACCAATATACAATATATTAACATTTCCCATAACTTCCAAAAATCCATCTGTTTGTCAATATTTTATAAACGTATCTACACCAACACACCAATTTCACATTACTGACCCATTCCTTGTGACACAGCACCAGTTTACAGACCAGCTGGAGCTTTACCTTGATTAACCAAATTCAGACCTGAGTATCTGTAGTGTCTGTGAATTTCTCAACAGACTGGAGATTTCTGTCACTCCAGAGTCTCCTATTTGATTCCTGCTCAGATCCAGCTCTCTGAGGTTTGAATTAAATGGGATACACTTTTAAAATACTTACTTCAGCTTTTCCAGTCTACACTGTACATTTTCAAACAGAGTCAAGATGATCTTCATTCCTGGGTTTCCTAGTTTATTCTCACTCAGATCCAGCTCTGTCAGATTTGAAGGGTTTGAATTTAGAGCTGCAGCCAGAACATGACAACCTCCTTCTGTGATACAGTTGTTCTTCAGACTGCATAAAGAGAAAACACTTCAGTTTTAATCCGAATATTTACCAGTATGTTTTAGCTGACATTTGACAAATACTGGTGATTATGATGATGATGGCAACTAATTCAGTCAGCGATCTCTTATACAAGAGGTTGTATAAGAGATACAAGACACAAAAAACAACCAGCAGCAAGAATTTAAAAATGTCCTTGTAACATTAAAATAATATACATCAATATGTAGAGTTAACAGTGTTTTTCCTGCAGTAGAACAGCGATCTGATTCACTCGTGCAGAACATGGAGATCCAGTGATCTCTGTCTACTCATCGTGCCTAGATCTAAACTTAAAAAACGAGGTTCATGGTCATTTGCATTCAGAAATGCCTCCAATTAACCATACATGGTGACAACACCTCCCTTTATAAATCATGTGAATGTATAATGTCCTCACCAAAATCATGGAAAAAGAAAGCAGTACTGACTGAGAAGACATTCTGTGCGCTCAGTAAACAGATCAGCGCGCTTTTTTTAAACATGCTCTCAGTACAGTGCATGGTTTGCCTAATCTTTTAGCATAGCCAGATCAGTCATGACACTATAGCAATATTTCAAATGACTTCCCAGCTACTTATTATTTTTGTCTTGTTTTTAGATAAATTAATCATGATGCATTTACTACATAAGCAAAAATATATTTAGTCTTGTTTCCTGGGGGGAAATATCTTATCTAACTTGAACTATTAATTTATAAATTTAGTATTTGGGGACACAGGAAACACACAGTAGCACTTTCTTTTTGTAGTATTGCCATTCTAGCACTAGATTATCTGCTTAAAACATGCTCAGAGTCCTGCTTATATTTACACACATTCCTATGTTAAAGTACCAGTTGGTAGATCCCACTTTTTGCATGAGACTGTTATTACACACGCATTACACACACACATCTGTGTGTATGCACTATAGGGCACTGGAAGTTAGAGTTCATGCTGGAATTTAAGCCTGTAAACTTCACTGAGCTGAAGCAGTCTTGTCCTCAATTCTGTGGCAAATTATCTAGGTCCATGTTAACAGATGGATCTAAATTTGAACAAAACACTAATGATTGTCACAAAACTTACCTCAGTATCTCTAGTTTGCAATTTATATCCTTAAATCCAGTGCAGAGCAGCTTCACTCCTGAATCCTGCAGATTATTATAGTTCATGTTCAGCTCTTTCAGATTGGTATCTGATCCAAGAACTGAAGCCAGAGCTGGACAGCTTTTGTCAGTTAAGCCACAATCATTTAGCCTAAAAGATAAATAAAATCAAATCACAAGGTTCGATACATGAAATACATTTGTTAAATAAAAAAAAAATACATTTATACCAATTATTTTTAGATTAACAGAAAATACACTGCATATATATTAGAATTTTATTGATTCAAATTTCCTACATAAAACAAACTAGCATGCTTTAATAAAACTTAATGAAATATGTAAATTAATAATAGGCTTATATCATTAATGGCAATGAGTTATATATTTAAAAGTGGTGCTCTATCTTGATGAGTTTCTTGAGGTGGAGATGTGGAGGTTAATAATTTATGCATTGAGGTTATGCAAGAGTATATCTTCTTTAAAGCAGTAGTTTAAGAAGTTGAACTGCATATAGTGTTGAGTTTTTTTTTCTGATGAGGTCAGCTGGGTCACCTTCTGTTTGCAGTAAGTTAGTAAAATAAAGATGATGGGATCGCAGAAAGTTATCAGAAGGAGATGTGTAGCACTGCGTGAGGCAAATGGTGGTCACACCAGATACTGACTGGTTTTCGGACACCCCCATACAGCCCCCCGAATGGGAACGAGCTATGTGTGAACAAAAGCCAGAACTAATGCTGTAAAGGGTGTGTCGTAGTGATGATACACGCTATCACGTGACTCTTTTACCAGTTGTTTTGAAGGCAGATCAACGTCCGTGAAAATAAATAATGCAGAGGTGTAAAAAGTACAAGTACTCAGTGAAAATTGTACTAAATTAAAAGTACAAGTATCTGGTCAAAATCATACTTGAGTAAAAGTAAAAAAGTACAACTTTTAAATTGTACTCAAGTATTAAGAAAGTAGAAGTACTTTTTTTTCTGAAAGACAATACAGAAGAATGGTTAAAGGGAGAGAACGCAAAAAATGCAATGGCACAGGTATATTTAGTACAACAACATATATTACATTATATTTCAACAACAACAATTAAAATGAAACCCAGCAAAACACCAAAAAAAAATACAGGGAAAGGGATTCAAAGGAAACTCCATTTCCACCCTCATGCCATCCTATATGACTTTCATTTATATGACGCCAAATCAATGCCAATAATAACCGAGCATACAACTGATGCTTGCGCGCGCAGTAAATCACTTCCGCAAGAGGAAAACTAAATCGGACTCGAGAGCCCGCGAGCTCATTTCAAATTCTCTCACGCGCATGACATGTACTCTGCGCACAATTCAAGCCCTTGCACCATGGTCATTCCCCATATCCTCGCGCTCGATCTTCTCACCTCTGCTCGCGCAAACAATTGTATCTTTGTCAGTCGTGGGGCGGGGCTTGCTGTTTTAGTTGTTATCTCAAATGTCATTGGTTATTCCCCTTTTCCTGAAGTCAGTATTGGATGCCTGTTAGAAGATTATTAATAATTCACTTGACTTGACACATGACTTCATCAGTGGACCAGATACATGCGAGTTATCATTTCATTGTTTTATTTATTTTTGTCTTTATTTAATGTCATTTAATGCATTGTTCATAGAGTAGATCTTTTCTAGATACTTGATTAACTGGAAGTCTTCTGATTGCTAGTGATTGCAGTCTTGTGATAAGAGATACACACATGAACCCTTTTTACAGACTGTAATGATGCACACACACACATGTACAGTAAATAAAAAAGCATTTGAATTTTCTTTTATTTTTTTCTGAAATGTATTGCATTTTTTTTTCTTTAAATCAGGGTCAAGGGAGACCAAGGACTGGAGGATGTACAGATCGCCAGGTTCATGTTTTCTTCAAGAGGCACGGACCAACATAGTTTCATATCTGGTAAAAGTGTCCATAATCAAAGGTAAAGTACAGTTGTCTGAAATTTCATTTAGTCCTAAATTTAGTAACTTTAGTTATCTGTAGGTAGCTTTTAATGTCACTTTTATGTAACAAAATATCTTACAATTATTAATAAATAACTGATCTGTTTTTAAACCCGTTTTTAATAGGATTGACTGCATTTGGTGTGATGTCAGAATCAAGGACTCAGACATGCTGACTTATTGAGGACCTGTTTAGTGTACAGTACACTTTTCTCTCAAGCATCCAGGCAGACTTGGACACATTTGGAGAAGCCTGGACTCTTCATGCACTCTCCTCAGAAGGCAGTCGAAGCTCAGAGCAGCTGTGGCACATTGGACTGATACACACAAATGTGCTAATCTGAGAGATATGAGGTATGGAGACCCTGCTTTCTTTACTCTGTCTCCACACTGCTGTTCATACATACTGTATGTCCAAGTGAATTTTTAACTATGTATTTAACTGCTAAATCATTAAGATATTGAAGAGCTAAATTTAGATGTTGACATAGCAGCTTCTCATGATGCCTGGGAAGATGTATATTTACATTTAGTCATTTAGCAGACACTTATCCAAAGTGGCAATGGAAGAAATTAAAATCAACAAAAGAGCAATAATACATAAGTGCTATAACAAGTCACAGTTAGGCTGACGCAGTGCACAGCAAGTTTAAAAAATATATATTATATAATAAAAAGAAAACAAGAACAAGCTAGTGTTAGAGGCCTTTTTTGCATTGTGTTAATTCTATAATAAATATAAAAAAAATAGCAAGCATCAGCTGTATGCTCGGTTATCATTGGCATTGATTTGACGCCATACATTTATCAGATGAACACAAACTAAGAGTTAAAAAAACTAAATTCTCTTTATATAATGCAAGTGTTTGGGACATTCAAAAACTATACACAAAGAGAATTTGACAGTAACTCATGCAACCCGTTAATGAATCACTGTCTTCTTAAAGGGGGGCTGAAATGCTATTTCATGCATACTGAGTTTTTTACACTGTTAAAGAGTTGGATTCCCATGCTAAACATGGACAAAGTTTCAAAAATTAAGTTGTACGTTTGAAGGAGTATTTTTGGAACAAAACTTAATTTTCCGGTTTGTCACAAGTTTCGGAAAGTTTTTTCCGAGTATGGGTCTGTGTGACGTTAGATGGAGCGGAATTTCCTTATATGGGTCCTAAGGGCACTTCTGCCGGAAGAGCGCGCGCTCCCGTAGAGCAGAGCACTGAGAGCACAACAGATTTCACTGATCAGAGCGAGAGCGTCGCGAAATGTCACAAAAGAAGTGTGTTTTTGGTTGCCAGGGCAAGACAACCCTGCACAGATTACCAAAAAAAAAAAAAAACCAGCATTAAGGGACCAGTGGATGGAGTTTATTTTTACAGAGCATCAACGGAGTTGTGCAAGTGTTTTTGTTTGTTCCCTGCATTTCGAAGATGCTTGTTTTACAAACAAGGCCCAGTTTGACGCCGGATTTGCACATCGTTTATTTCTTAAGGATAATGCAGTCCCAACGAAAAAGGGTCACGATCGTGTGTTGGAACCGCAGGCGGTGAGTAAAACTGCTTCAAATATCTCTGTGTTGTTAACTTAGCTATCGGCGCGTAAGCACATCAAGTAAACAACATGCGATGTTGCCATCAAACTGCACTTTCCACATGTAAAGCTTAAAAAAAAAAAAAAAAAAAAAAAAAGACGACAAAGTGGAACTTAGTCATTTTCCAAAACCGCTAAGCAAATATATACAGTTTCAATACATACTACATAGAGACGTCGTTGCTGATGCTGCTCTTGTTAAATTTCAGCCTCTGGATCTGATTCTGGATCATAAATAAACGGCTGAATCTGACTGTTAGCCATGGTTTGTTTTGGATGATGTTTTTTTCCTCACGGTAATGTCACAGCTTCCAAATGCACTCAACGCAAAAGCTTACTCGCGCTCGTGATTCTTTAGCTCCGCCCACACGTCACGCCTCCAGCCGGTTTTGTTTTTCCGGGAAAAATCAGTACAGTCTATCTTTCTCTTATGAATATAATAAAACGAAAGACTTTTTGGAGTTATGAAGGATGCAGTACTACTCTATAGGTACTCAAGATTAACAGGATATTGAGTGAAAACGAGCATTTCACCCCCCCCCCCTTTAAGTGAAATGATAGCAATATTTTAATCATCGTCATGTTCACTTTGTGTGGTTTCATTTTTGGGTGAACTATCCCTTTGAAGAGCAAGATGTGATGGAGAGGCTAGAAATATATTCCAGACAGAATACAAGAATTTGTTGAATTAATGAGGAGAGTATTAGAATTAAAACATACAATGTTAATGTTTTTAAAGGCCTCTTTATTTGTGTTGTCTATTCAACGTCACTGTCTAAAAGGACAAGTAATCACTAAACAAACAAAACTTACATCAATAAACATGAATTACAATTAATTTAGCATATAATATATATTTAAACACTTTTTTTGGAGATGTGTAACATTGAATAAAAAACAATCCCACGAAAATATTGTATTTAGATTATCCTCACTGATTTTATTTGCACTGAAATTTGTGCATTCAGCTAATATATTACATAGCTAATGGCTCTATCAAAACAGAACAAATAATGAATACACTTTTTTGGGCAGGAAAATGCAACTTTGCTACCTTAATATGCTTCCTCAGATTTGGTGGTGAACATTTGAAGCCAGACATTTACCTGATGAAAGTCATAAGTGTTTGATGCATGAAAACAATGATCATTAGTTCTCATGTCAGGCACAGACGTTTGAGCTTCTGTTTACCATATTTAATGTGCATAAGATCAAATAAAAATATAATGTACTTTTCAAGATGCAATTAAATTGTAAGGAGTAAAAAGTCCTGTTTTTCTTCAAAAATGTAATCAAGTAAAAGTACAAGTAGTCAGTTTAAATTGTAGTCGAGTAAAGTACAGATCCCCCCAAATAATACTTAAGTACAGTAAACAAGTCAAATTACTCAAGCATATTACACCTCTGAAAATGTGTGCAAATTGTAATGAAGTAGAGATCAGTTAGTTCCTCACTTTCTACTCTGACTTAAGATGGTGAAAAATCTCAGCTTCAAAGTTAACATGCCTAGCGTTTTCGACTCATACATTAAACGTCACATCCTGATGTCACATGATTTTATGGGACCTTTACGGGATGTGTGTGAACGCACGCACATATTCCAGGTATTCACTGGCAGTGGCAAAGGGGCAAAATCTAGTGACCCGGGAACAATTGCTGGGAGGCATTACCCGTGTATTTTCTGGAATCGCAGTGTGAAGGGGGCTTAAGGCAAACCTGTCCAATAATCACGCTGTCTAATCAGCATCTAGATATGCCACAACAGTGTGATGAATGCATTATCTCAGCAAAGGAGAAGTGCTCACTAACACAGATTAAGACAGATTTGTGAACAATATTTGTGAGAAATTTGTGTACACAGAAAAAGATTTAGATCTCGGAGTTCAGCTCATGACAAATGGGGGCAAAAACAAAAGTGTTGCGTTTATAATTTTGTTCAGTTTATAAAATAAATTTTTGTTCAAACCAATCAGAGTGTCATCTCCCATTCCCTTAAAAAGCGAGATGCGCTCGCACCATGGCGGGTCACTATTCACATGGCGGAATTTGTTGTCGGAAAAGCTGAACACTTCTCAAGTGAAGAAACTGATCTGCTCATGCGTGAAGTTAAAGCGTGCGAGCAGATCATCTACGGGACAAGCAGGAATCCACCAAAGCTCCGCGCAATGAGTCAGTTTATATATATATATATATATATATATATATATATATATATATATATATATATATATATATATATATATACACATACATATATATACACACACATATATATATATACACATACACATACATGTGTGTGTGTATTGGCACAATTGTTCAATTAATTTGCCAATTTCATTCATCATTATAAGTAGCAATAGGCTGAATAGCAAATAGGTAGCCTAATTCTAATACACTCAATGACGATCCATCATTAAATTTTTTATATTTATGTAGCCTACACAATATTATTTTCACTGTAATCCTTTTGTTTTTAATATTTGGCATATTTGTGTGATTCGCATCCATGTGTGTAATAAGCAAAGTCAATGCACACTGTGTGGCGCTGGACGGTAAAATGCGAACAGCGCCGGACTGAAACTAGCAAACACACTTGCACTGCGCCTTGCGTCGCATTGTGCCGGGTGTATGATAGGGACCTATAAGTCACTCAGTGACCTAGGACTGAAATACATTGCAGATATTTTCACTGAAAATATACCTAACAGACCACTGAGATCATTAGGATCAAGTTAGTTAGAAATACCAAGAGTTCACACAAAACAAGGGGAGTCCGCCTCTAGCTTCTATGCTGCTCGCAGTTGGAATCAGCTTCCAGAAGAGATCAGATGTGCTAAAACACTAGTCACATTTGAATCTAGACTTAAAACTCATCTTTTTAGCAGTGCATTTATTGAATGAGCACTGTGCAATGTCTGAACTGATTGCACTATATTTTACATATTAAGTGAATTTTATGTAAAATGATTTTCTATTCCTAACTGTTTTAAATTAATTTTAAATGAGTCCATTTTTAAATCATTTTCAAAGTTTTAAAATTGCTTGTTTTATTATTTTTCTTCATGATTATTTTACTTTATTTTAATGTAAAGCACTTTGAATTACCATTGTGTAAGAAATTTGTTATATAAATAAACTCGCCTTGCAAATCACTTTATTTTATTTGTATCTAATAAAAATCTTTTATTTATATCTCCATTGTATTTATCTGTGCTGTTGTTTGTAGTTAGAATATTCTTATTTTCGTTACTTTTGTTTGAAAGTATAGTTTTTTCATAAACATAGCGAACTGTACCGAAACCGTTATCATAAAATCATGATACAAACCGAACAGTGAAAAAGTTGAACCGTTTCACCCGTAGTGTCAATGTAGATTAATGCAATTTTAAGATGAGAACAAAACATGACAAAATATATTAAATAACTTACAGAGCTCTTTTGCAGGATTTGATGACTGCTGATAATCTAATGAGACACTCGTCTGATTTCTTGAATTTCTGAAGCTCAAACTCCTCCAGCTCCTCGTCTGATGTCAACAACACAAAGACCAAAGCAGACCACTGGGCAGGTGAAAGATCAGCAGATGAGAGACTTCCTTTGCTAAGGTGGGTCTGAATGTCTTCCACCAGAGTTTGGTCGTTCAGTTCATTCAGACAGTAGAACAGATTGATGGATCTCTCTGGAGACAGATTCGACTCTAATTTCTGCTTGATGTACTGAACTATTTCCTTTTTGCTCTGCTCATTGTCTTCTTCATGTGTCAAAAGACCCTGTAAGAGTCTCTGATTGGACTGGAGTGACAAACCAAGGAGGAAGCGAAGAAAAAGATCCAGGTGTCCATTATCACTCTCTAGTGCCTTGTCCACTGCAGTCTTGAGCAAATCAATCATGGTTTCACTTTTATTTTCCTGTTCTGTAGAGTCTTGATCAAACACATATTTCTTGTTGATGTCTAGAAACAGATGTGCATAAAGGGCTGCAATAAACTCTTGAATGCTCAAGTGAACGAAGCAGTACATGGTACCAAGAAGGATCCCTGTTTCCTCCTTAAAGATCTGGGTACACATGCCTGAGTACACTGATGCCTTATAGACATCAATACCACAGGCTTCCAGATCTGTGTCATAGAAGATCACATTGTTTCTTTCCAGCTGATCAAATGCCAGTTTCCCCAGTGAAAAGATGGCATCTTTATCCCAGGAAACATCTGGTGTATGTTCTCCATCATACTTTCGTCTGCTCTGCTGGATCTGAAATCGGAGGAAGTGTGTGTACATTTGTGTCAGAGTCTTAGGAGTGTCTTCAGTATTTGACTCCTGCAGTGTTTTGAAGACATCATCAGCCTGATTGTTTTTCACAACATTATTTCTTTTCTCCTCTAAAATGTTCTGGAGAACAGTGGCTGAAATCCAGCAGAAGACTGGGATGTGGCACATGATAAAGAGACTCTTTGATTGTTTAACATGATCAATGATTTCTTTGGCCTGATTCTGATCCGTGAATCTTTTTCTGAAGTACTCCTCCTTTTGTGCATCATTGAATCCTCGTATCTCTGTCAGCCGGTCGATACAGTCAGGAGGAATCTTACTGGCAGCTGCTGGTCTGCTGGTGATCCAGATGAGAGCAGAAGGAAGCAAATTTCCCTTGATGAGGTTCGTCAGGAGAACATCCAGAGAGGCTGGTGATGATACATCAGACCACATCTCATTATCCTTAAAGTTTACAGGAAGTCGACATTCGTCCAATCCATCAAGAATGAACAAGACTTTGAATTGATTTCTTCTTGTAAGGTTCAGTCCTTTTGTCTCTGGGAAAAACTGAGTTATAAGATCCATCAAACTTAGTTTTTCTTGCCCCTTTAAGTTCATCTCTCTAAATGGAAGAGGAAATATGAAGCTGATATCTTGATTTTCTTTTCCTTCGGCCCAATCCAGAACAAACTTCTGCACAGAGACTGATTTTCCGATGCCAGCAACTCCTTTTGTCAGTACAGTTCTGATCTGCTTGTCTTGTTCAGGTGCTTCAAACAAATGTTTGCACTCAACCTGTATCTCCTGTGATTCACGTCTGGAAGTAACTTCAATCTGTCTCACCTCATGTTCAGTATTGACCTGTTCACTACAACCCTGAGTGATATAGAGATCTGTGTAGATGTTCTTCAGAAGTGTAGAGTCTCCTTGCTTTGCAATTCCTTCAGACACACATTGATACTTCTTCTTTAGGCTACACTTTAGCTGATGAATGAAGACCAGCTCGTCTAAACAGAAACAAAAACACAGATATTGTTTAATCATATTTTCTCTCTACATTTATAAGTAACAGTCTGACAGATGATTATGAGTCTCTTACTTTCTAGAGTATCAGCAGCTTCATCTTGCTTCATCTCTCTCAGGAAGTAGAGCGTGAGATCAAGAGCTGCTTCTTTCATACTGCATCTGTTCTCATTAAAGTCCTTCACAAAGTACTGCATGTCTTCTTTTTGTAATATTTTCTTAAACATGTCCAGTTCATTTTTCAGAAATGTGATTATTTTCTTCTCAAGATCCTATGAACAAAGAAGAAAAACAGAGGCAAAAGAACAAAATTAAACCAAATTCACATTCATTTGGTCCAAATTATATAATATTTATAGAAGAAACATTGTCCAATAACCAATTTATTTGTTGTAAGTATAATCATTAATTAAATATTTTTTCACCTGGAAGATTCCTAGGAGTTTGTCTGTGAAATTCTTGCGGTTCCTGTTAATCTGGGAGTCTGAGTCTAATGTCTCATAATGCAGACTGTTAAAATGGAGAATAAAATTAAATGTGGTTAAGGTAATATATTAGACAAATCTCTTGCTACTGTTTTTTTTTTAATCAAACACAAAGAGCAAGCATCAGCTGTTAATGCTGCAGTTATAAGTACAAATCTAAGTTTTTCTTTTCTTCAAATAACAGAAAGAAACAGTTCTTCAGTCTTGTTTGAAATGGTTTGGTGATGGAAAAGGGTGGTGATGGTGCAGTGGATAAGACACATGCCTTTGGTGTGAGAGACCCGGGTTCGAATCCACTGTGAGACACCAATGTGTCCCTGAGCAAGACCCTTAACCCCTAGTTGCTCCAGAGGCATGCGACCTCTGACATATATAGCAATTGTAAGTCGCTTTGGATAAAAGCGTCAGCTAAATGAATAAATGTTAATGGTAATTAAACAGATGGAAGTACATATTCATGTCTCTATGGTGAATTTATTCCTCGTTGTTGTTGCTTGTGTAACTGTATTACTGGAAAGAAGCTCCAGACAGACTTCAATGAAAAGGAAAGCAGATATTGTTCTGGGATATACGGTTTTATTCAGTTAATTTCCATCACAGATACCCAAGTGCAGAAATTAGCTAGTGCCATAATACAAACCACATGAAATACCTTTCAGTAGCTGATGGTGTTTCTTCACTGAATCTCATTGGTTCATGTTTTGAGCAGTCACTCTTCACAGACACAGAGCTGGACACATGTGAGCCTGATCTTACACTGAAGACACAAAGAACAGAGAGAGAGAGAGAGAGAGAGAGAGAGAGAAAGAGAGGGGAAGAATATTTTACTACAGCAGATTCTTCAGTCTCATTTGAAAAGGTATAATGTTGTAAATGGTCATTTCTGTAGATAGATGGACACATTCATGTTTGATTGTCACATTCATTATTGAATTTATGCTCTCTAGTGTCTGTCTGTGTAACTGTATTACTGGAAAGAAGCTCTAGACACAGTTCAGTGAAGAAAGAAGCAGAAACTCTGTGATTTATTGTATTATTTACTTATTTTCTATCACAGATACCCCAGTGGAGAAATTAGCTAATGCTATGTTGTAACAAACCAAATGAAATACCTTTCAGTAGCTGATGGGGTTTCTTCACTGAACTTCATTGGTTCATGTTTTGAGCAGTCACTCTTCACAGACACAGAGCTGGACACATGTGAGTCTGATCTTACACTGATGACACAAAGAACAGAGAGGGAGAGCTTTTTAAAGCATTAATACAATCAATTTCATAAATTCTTAAAAGAAACTACAATATATACTGCAATGTAAAAGAGAAAAGTATAAGTCCCTTTCCATCAGAGTAGAGTCCAAGCTCTCTTCTGTCACATCAGTATCATCCTCATCTAACACAAGCTTCATTTCTACCATTGTCCCATATTCAGCTTCATTCTCCTCCGTCGTCTCACTTTCCTCGTTTATATCTTCTCTAGCAATATTAGCACTGACAAGACCATGTAAACCTGTCATCTAAAGCAAATGACAGTGATTTACAGTCAAGTGGGATCTTTTTGATTTGGGACACTACTGTATCATGTCTTAATCTCTACAAGCAAGAGTTCATCTTTACTGAAAGCTGGAACACATCTCTTCTGACTTTATATCTACAGATTACATTTAATGAGGTTTTTGCTACAAATTCATTTCATCAGTCAAGTGTAACCATTTTTGGCCAAATTGTGGACCCTTACAAACAGACACAATGAACTTGAGAGATTAAAGACAGATTAAAGTGAAGAAACTGAATTCAAACAATATCTTTCCGGAGCCAAAGAATAAACAATGTGCTGACTGCTATACATAATATTTATTGCTGTAGTATTAGTAGATGTTTTATTAATGCGATGATGTCCATGATCACAGACAGACTTGTTATATGAGGGAAAGAATCAAATCACTCAGATTCCTTCTGTTTGTTTGGGGATTATCTAAACGTAATATTATATTCATAGGCCTAACCATAATATATCGAGCCATTCAATGCTATGGAGCAAAGAGCACTCCTCTATAGTTATTAAAAAACTATTACTCATTTTAGTTAATTTAACACTTAGAGCAAAAGATACAGATTGCAATGATTTACTTTTTCTATGTGAAATGTGCAACCTGAAACAAACATGTAAAACATTTTAATTCTGGGGTTGTACAGGATTTAAACCTGTTTTTGTTCTGTTTTTAACCCGAGACAGTCTTACCTCTGTTTGTGTGAGAGACTCATCTTTCCTCTCTTCTCTGACAGACTGCAGATGAACAGCTCAACACTGAGATCTTTGTGTCTCTGAAGACGATCAGATGTTCATCATGACCTGGACATGACAATGAGATCAAGATCATGAGAGTTCAGAGGAACAAATGATGAAGAAAATAACTAGTGCTGAATCTCTGAGTTATCAAGCAGTAAACATACAAATAAAATATGCTACAAATATACTGCCATGTAATAATCTCTTCAGATCACTCACAACACACGTCTTTATTTACACGAACATTACTATCGGATCATTAAGAAGTTTAAAAGAAGATTTGTTTTGCTCGTGTTTATTGAGCGGTCTATCCAGAAGAACGGGTTTGATCTGATCACAGAAATACTTTCGGTTTCGCGACTTAAAATAGAAAAAGGAGGAAATAAAATAACTCTTTTATAATTATTCTGACTTCTAGTCTATACTTTAACAGATATTTTTTACAGACTTGTTAAAATGCTTTAACACGCGTCGATCGTCTTTAAACAGTTTGTTTTATTAATATCTTTCTGCTTCTCTGTGTTTTGTTTCTTCGGCGACAGACAGGTATAAGTTATAACTGAACAAATCACGCTTCATCCAGCTCTGAAACGCGTTCATCATTCTCCTAAATAAGTGTATTGGTGAAAGTATTCAGACTTACTTGCAGTAGTTCAGACGATCTTGTGCTGCAGGAACAGAATCCAGAAGTCTTTCCAACACTTCCGGTTTGTGATCGCTGTTAAACACCTGTGCGATCTTCACGATTGATGTTTGTCACCTGACACGACTGGATTAAGTGTTCATGATTGTTACTGGTAAAATGAAGATAACTATAAGAGACCAGATATACACTGAAGACAGTTTTTCAAGCACTTTACCCAATGAATGACTTTATGTACTGAACTGTAGACTTCTGTCTCCTCACAGCAGAGCTCCAGATCAGCTGTATGTCATGTGTGTTAACTGAGAGCTGTTCTGAGGAGCATCACTTTACTGACAGCTACAACACAGTGTGAACGCAGCATATGATCTTGAGGATCTGACAACAGCATCCTCTAACTGACTTGATCATGTCTTTATGGATCTGTTTCTTCCTCTGTTAGGATGCAGCTGACAGGACAGACTCCAGTAAGAGTCCTCAGTGTTGATCAAGTCCACATCTAACACATCTAGAGCAGGAATCATCTGAAGAAACCTCTGTAATGATGAACCGACCCATCTCAGGCCTTCTGTGTCCATTTGTAACACTGATTTATGTCCTGCTCCTGGACTAAGTGTTTGAAAAGCACTTTATATTTTATTCAGCAGGTAATGCTCAACCTCAGAAAAGAGGAGTTAGCTCCTAAAATTCAGTTCTGCCATATTGTGAACTCAGAGAGGAATAAAACCATATAGTTTTGATGCTGTTTGATTTGATTCTGAGATAAACTGATAGTTTTACATGTTTTAAGAGGAAATGTTTTCAGATGAAAAAATCATGGTTTTGTTGTGTTTTTAATTTTAACATTTGGAATTAATTAAAATAAAACAGAAAATTGCATGAATGTTCCTTTTTTGTTTGCTTTTTTCCTTAATTTTCTAGTTTAACAAATTGGAAAAATAAAGCAACTGATACAGATTTAACTTAGAAATAACACTGACAAATGTTTTATTCATTCAATTAAAAACAAAAATTTGTGTAATGGTTCACATCTATATTTTTTAAACTTGAGCCAATGAAAAATAAATAACTTGTCAAAAACAATATTTTCTAAAACTAAAACAATACATTTTAAAATAAGACATTTTGTTTTGATTAAATCTATATTTTTGTTGTTTGGATCAAAAACAGAATTTAAATGAATTGTATTTCTTCTAAAAGAAAAATATACTTAGTGCCAGGTTTTATAAAACAGTTTTCATAGACATAGAAAATATTGTCTAGGACAAGTTATTTATTTTTTCATTGGCTCAAATTAAAAATATAGATATGAATCATCACCCTACAATGTTTAATTAGATGAATGAAACATTTGTTGTTCAGTGAATGATAAAACAGACACAGATGTGTTCTCTAGTGTCTCTCAGAACTAATAAGGCGAGCTATATTAGAGTTCAGTAATATGAAGACTGTTTTGAGGCTGTTTTGTGAGACTCTCCTGGTTCTTTACTGCTGCTCATGAACACATGAAAGGTCTGACAGACACCAGTCCTCACAACCAGCAGTGTCTCAGCTCTATACAGTATGTCCATCAAACTTCACCCATTCCTGAAGATGTCTGTGTACACCGGACTATGTGGATATTTCTGGAAACTTACTGTTCTGTGTAACTCTGCTTAGATCATTTCCACACACACACACGACAAACCTGAAATCACACAGCAGTTCACCACAACCAGATATGACCAGATTTGACCTCTTCATGCAGTGACATCTATAGGACGTTTCCTATCAGATGTCAAATAGACGTTTAGTAGATGTCCTTAAGATATTTATGATTTATAACATATGTAAAATTGACATCTTAAAGATGTCCGTCAGATGTTTGTACTAGGGTGACCATATTTTGATCACCAAAAACCAGGACACTCTGCCCAGCAATGAGAAACTCAAATGATACTTGAAGTTAACTTAAAGATGACTAATAATTTCAATACATGTATAGTATGCATCCTCTGTGTGGAGAGAAAACTGTTATATTACAAAATATCTATAACCAAAGACACAAATTCAGATGGGCTTCTCAGAGGTTCAACATGTTTTATTAGGACAAGTTTCAAAAATAATAATAATAGATCTCACTAAAGTCATTCTCAAAAACCTTCTTAATCACTATGGGTGGCTTTTAAAGTGAGAGTAAGAATGTCTTTAAAGCTGGAAACATCTGCAGCATCCTCTCAATGCCTGGGAACAATGACAGCCACCTTGTCTTGCTGTGAGAAAGCATCCTCCTGTACTCAATGTCAACTAAATCACATACTCTTCAGGTTCTCAGTGCACACAGTGTAAATGTGGAAGTACTGGTAGATTTAAACATGATATTCTCAAGGTCAACATCTATTGTGTCTGCCCCCTGATGAACACAATTATTCAACCCACACCAATCAGTCTTGTTCTGCAGAAACCTCTTCACATTTGCAAACACATTGTTTCTCCCTTCATCATGTCGGATTCCACCAAAATTTGTGTTGCAATTGTCTCCAGTAAATGCAATGTTTTTATTTAATGTTTACGTGCTCACGCATCACGTGGGAAGAGGGGAGAATGAGGAAGAAGAGCGGAGAGAGGAGAGAAATTGTGTATGATGTTAGTGGAAGAAAAAAGGATGTTCTTGGAGAAACCTCAGTCCTGCAACGAAGAGTGTGTGAGTGAGTGAGATCGTGAATGTGGACCCACAGAAGTGAGTTTAGTTACTGAATCTAGGGATTATTTCATTGGGGAAATCTAAAAGTGTAAGGTTTGGTTATTGAGTTGTACATTTGTACATCTTCCTATTTAATTCCCTAAAGTGCATTTAACATTTGTGAAAATAGAAGATTTTATTTATTTCACATTGTTACTTCTCTTAAAGGATTTGATTTGACATTGTAAAAGTTTGTTTCAGTTTATTTATTTTTCTCTTATTGCTTTACCGATTTCATTTTGTTATTTAAATATATGAACAAAGCCTCGTAAAACCAGTATTTGATTCTATAGTCTTTATTGCTGCTGAAACAGACGAAAACAGATTATACTTGACAGGTAAAGTTAAACATAGCATTGAAATAAATACTTACCCAGGCCCCAGCTTTAACATAGCAGGTATTGTTTCTGGGGTTACAATCATTTGCAATGGTTTTTCTGCTGTCTCATTAGGTCTGTCTTTCACCTCAATTCATTTTGTTTGCACACCGCCCTTCTTAGTACTGGATTATGATCGGGAATATTTTCACTGCTCCGTGGTTATTCCCGTCTGTACAAATCCCACAATACTGGATTTCTTTCAGTGCTTCATGTGTGACTTCAAGAGAGTGGGAAGATAAAACACCATTCACTGTGCAGAGTGTAAATGTTTTGTAAATGTTTTGTATCATTGTGCGGGAATTAATTTTGTATCGAGTAAAGCTGTTCTGAGCTCGGACAAGTTTGTGTGTGTCTCGGTCTGAGCTGATAAACCCAGCACGGTTTAGTTTCACTTTCGTTTCGTTTCATTACCGTTTGTTGTTTCTCAGATGTAACAGAAATGGAAGAGTTTATGAGTCAAGATAACTCACAGAAATGATCAGTCTGGAGCCCTGCTGAAGAGAACATGCACATGTTACAGCTGTCAGGAGGTTAATGTCAGGTTTATAATCATTTCTCATTACATGTTTCAGGCGTACATTTCTTGTGAGGGTCACCAGAGCGCAAGAATGACTTTTTATTGCTGCATCATGTGTTTTTTGGTTATGTTATGATGAGATCACACTACTGTATGTCCATGCCAGACATTACGTGTAGATCACAGATCAGTCCTGAACAATCATCACACACAGAAAATGAACAACAAATATGTGTATGACTGCACACGAGCATCGAGTGCTGCAGACTGAAAAGTGCTTCTTTTTAAAAGCTTTATGAACATAGTTAACATCGGCTCCTCAGTCTCGGGTGACATCTATGGCTCAGTTCTGGTTCAGATGATACCAATCCTAAATGATGAATTCAGATGACGAAGCCTGCTCCAGTGTGTTTCTGCAGCTGTGGCTCATGGCAGGTTGTGTTGTGTGTGTGTGGAGAAAGCTCTGTTGAGGTTAGGGTTAGTTTGTGTTGTAGCAGTCATCTTTGGTGACCTGCAGCTGACCCCTGTCTCTGTTTTTGTGTTGTAGCAGTCATCTTTGGTGACCTGCAGCTGACCCCTGTCTCTGTTTTTGTGTTGTAGCAGTCATCTTTGGTGACCTGCAGCTGACCCCTGTCTCTGTTTTTGTGTTGTAGCAATCATCTTTGGTGACCTGCAGCTGACCCCGTCTCTGTTTTTGTGTTGTAGCGGTCATCTTTGGTGACCTGCAGCTGACCCCGTCTCTGTTTTTGTGTTGTAGCGGTCATCTTTGGTGACCTGCAGCTGACCCCTGTCTCTGTTTTTGTGTTGTAGAGGTCATCTTTGGTGACCTGCAGCTGACCCCTGTCTCTGTTTTTGTGTTGTAGCGGTCATCTTTGGTGACCTGCAGCTGACCCCGTCTCTGTTTTTGTGTTGTAGCAGTCATCTTTGGTGACCTGCAGCTGACCCCTGTCTCTGTTTTTGTGTTGTAGAGGTCATCTTTGGTGACCTGCAGCTGACCCCTGTCTCTGTTTTTGTGTTGTAGCGGTCATCGTTGGTGACCCGCAGCTGACCCCTGTCTCTGTTTTTGTGTTGTAGCGGTCATCTTTGGTGACCCGCAGCTGACCCCTGTCTCTGTTTTTGTGTTGTAGCGGTCATCTTTGGTGACCCGCAGCTGACCCCTGTCTCTGTTTTTGTGTTGTAGCGGTCATCTTTGGTGACCTGCAGCTGACCCCTGTCTCTGTTTTTGTGTTGTAGCGGTCATCGTTGGTGACCCGCAGCTGACCCCTGTCTCTGTTTTTGTGTTGTAGCAGTCATCTTTGGTGACCCGCAGCTGACCCCTGTCTCTGTTTTTGTGTTGTAGCAGTCATCTTTGGTGACCTGCAGCTGACCCCTGTCTCTGTTTTTGTGTTGTAGCAGTCATCTTTGGTGACCTGCAGCTGACCCCTGTCTCTGTTTTTGTGTTGTAGCACAGTGATGTCACACGAGGATGCTGGGACAGTGCCTTTTAATGCTGCACTGTTAAAGGTTTTGTTGAGTTGCGTTAAATGCTTAACTAATTTAATAAGTGATGTAATGAGGTATAAAGATGGAACTGTAATTATGATTTGTTATGTAAATCTTTTTTCTTATCTAATTCACAGCCTGAAGATCATGTTCACATTACTCTCACTCAGTGTTAATTAATTACTACTACATGATGACCGTTTTCTGTCCATTTACAGCTTTTTACCTTTTTAAAAAAACAGCCATATTTCTCAGACTAGAGGCTAGATGTACGAGTGATATTATATTGTCATATATTAACACATTGACACAGATTGATCCAAATGTGTCTCAGTGAGTCGAGTCTAGAGAAAGTCAAGTACACTACTGCAGAAATGCAGAAGATATTTAATTAAGGCTGTAGTAGAAATATCAAAAATGTACCCTTGTATAGTCAAACAATGCTTTTAATAATACTGAACAGAAGATTTTCAAAGAAGTCTTTACTCGTCTCTTCTGAGCAAGTTCAGTTGTGACAAACAGTTAAAGTTCATGTATAGTTCAGATCAGAAACTGTGAGAAGAAAGCACTTGTATTATTTGCAGTCTTTTCCACAATTTTTTTTTTTTTTAATGTTATCCAATGCTGTTTTAAAGGGGTTTCGGTTAAATATTACTTTACTGTTTTAGCTGTACAAGAATGAGCTAATATTGATGTAAACATTTCCAGATAATATTGATGTGATGAGGGGGGGGGCCAAGAGTGACGAGGGGGCGGGGCCAGGAGCCGTGGGAACGGAGAGATGCTCCACTCACCGGAGGAGCTCGGGGAGGATAAAAGGAGGAGTGACCACAGTAAAGGACGAGAGAGGACCAGGCCTGGGTTTATGTTGTTCTGTTTCTGTTTGTGTGCAGCAGTCGTCTATTTTCAGTTTCTCCACCGAACTTGCTCTGTTCCCACGGCTCTCGGCCCCCGCCGCACTCACCAGAATTTAAAATAAAGTTTTAAATCATGTAAAGCTTCATATGTGGCAGGGGCGGACTGGCCATCGGGAGCACCGGGACATTTCATTAAACTGAAGAGTCAGACAGACTCATCTGAGCTTCTTCCTCCTCTGTTCCAGCTTTACATTAAACACAATGATCATCTGCTTGAATACTAAAGCAACATTAATCATTCAATATCATGTTTCTAACACACATGCTGCATTATTTGATTGTAAAGTCTGAGTCTCTTCACCTGTATGGATCACATTTACACATTTATCACACATTTATTTCTCCTCATAGACACAGTAGTGAAGCTCTTCTGTGGATCTTCAGCTGATGTTTACTGCTCCTCTCAAGACCACTTCACTTTATGAGATACAGCATTTAGCAGCTTCTGGTGATTTCACTCTTTCAGGTATTTCTTGGGATTGATGGGACTTTCGGTGATGGATCTCTATCAGAGACTTTTGGTGATAGAACAGAAGAGAAGATAATCAGAGTTCAGTGGAATAAAGTACTAATTAGTAACTATATTTCAATCACAGTAAAAAGTTACATTAAACTCCTGTAATCAAAGTTGTTGCTAACTGAGCAGAAGTGTTTAGCTGAATCTAAATTGTGTCTAATTCTTCACTTGTGTGTCAAGAAAGCATATAATAAGTGTGATAATGCAGATGCAGCCGGATGTTATCACAGAATAAGTCTCTTCAGGAGGATACAGGTCCTGATCACCCTGTCGGGTTTATTCTGTGATAACAAGCGGCTGGAGGGACGTTATCTCTTACAGAAAGTAAGTGTAAAGTAATGTGACGTGTTGCTTGTCAAAGTAAAAACACACAAGAGACAGAGACATTGATCATGTGATGCTGGACGACTGTGAGCTGAAGCTGAATCTGCTCTGATTTTACCAGCGTTTTCCTACAATCTGAACAAATCTATTTCAAACTCTAATGATTCACTATTACTGATCTCATTAATAAAGCAGCTGTTGCTGTAGAAAGCTGTGACAGTCTGCTTTTCTTCTCTTTCCTCCTTTGTGTTCAACATTTTTATCAACTTTACATTTCATTCTGACACAAACCCTTTGAAATAAAGCTTGATGATCATTTGATCAACTCTTTTCACTAATATCTGAAAGTATATATTTGTTCACATATCAGAGGTAAATGAATCTCTTTAATATCACAAAGTGAAGTTTACTCACATCAGTTCACAGTTTGAGTCTCGTAGCACATCAATGAGCTTCTGCTTTGAGTCTCCAATCTTATTATAACTCAGATCAAGCTCTTTTAGAAACTGCAGAGCTTTTGTGTTTGTCAAAGACTGAGTTAAAGAAGAAACATCTGTAATGCCACAGTAACGAAGACTAGAAAGAGACAAACAGAGGAAGAGAGATCATCTTACAAACAAATCACTAAGATGAAGAATCTTTCACAAATATAATGTGAACACATTCATCATGAGATATTGAGTATAAAGTGTTTTGTTGAACTCTTATGTGCTGTTTGTTTGGGGACGACACTCGTGCTGTTTGGGCTCTCCAGAGAACACAGCCAACAAAAGGACATTTTGTTACAAAATGTGTGATTTATTAATGTTTTTACTCTACATTTATGTGTTTTTTTTGAAGGATTTATGATATTTTGTAAATGTATAAAATGTATTAATTAAAAATATATTTTTAAATAGGTTTTTATATAAAAAGAATATAATTTTATATATAAAGAATAGCACCGAGTGTTGACAACCGTACAAAGTCTCGTGTCATTTAGATAAAGGGAACATTTGTTTTTATTTCAGCAAACATCATTTGGGTCTCAAAAGACCTTGAACAGCACATAAGAGTTAAACAAAGTGATTTTCATCATTTTGATTCTTGTCTGTGAATGTTACTGACCTCAATCTCTCCAGTTTACAGCGTGAATCCTTCAGTACGTCACATAAGTGATTCAGTCCTGTGTTTTTAATTTGATTCACGCTCAGGTTCAGTTCTCTCAGGTGTGATGGGTTTGATTTCAGAGCTGAAGTCAGGATGAGACACTGTTTCTCTGTAATACTGCATCCATACAGACTGAAGACAGAAAGAGAAAACACAATGAATCAGACATGTTATGTTCATGTGTGAGTAATTCATCATGTGTTAACAACATACAGTGCAATAATTAAAACATTGCCAAAAACCTTATTATATGACCATAAACAAAAACAGAAGAAAAAAGATTAAAGTAGATTAAGATAAAAGATCAACTACAGAACTACTTAAAAATAACATTAAAACTGAGTGTGTTCACGGTGTGTGTGTGTGTGTGTGTGTGTGTGTGTGTGTGTGTGTGTGTGTGTGTTCATGGTGTGTTTGTGTGTTCACGGGGTGTGTGTGTGTGTGTGTGTGTGTGTGTCCACGGTGTGTGTGTGTGTGTGTTCACGGTGTGTATGTGTGTGTGTGTTCACTGTGTGTGTGTGTGTGTGTCCACGGTGTGTGCGTGTGTCTGTTCACAGTGTGTGTGTGTGTGTGTGTGTGTGTGTGTGTGTGTTCACTGTGTGTGTGTGTGTGTGACAGTATGTGTGTGTGTTCACTGTGTGTGTGTGTTCACTGTGTGTGTGTGTGTGTGTGTGTGTGTGTGTGTGTGTGTGTGTGACAGTGTGTGTGTGTGTGTGTGTGTGTGTGTGTGTGTGCGTGTGTGTTAAATGCAGATCACATGTTCAGAGTATGGGACACTAGACTTGGCCACACGTCACATTTCCTTTCCTTTCCCTGAAAGTAAACAGTAATCTTTAATCTGACTGTAAGTGCTGTAGAGTATAATGATACTAACTCTAGTTTCTTCAGCTTGAATTGTGTGTTCATCAGTAGATCACTGAGGTGTTTCACTCCAGAGTCTCCTAGTAGTTCATTCCTGCTCAGGTTCAGTTCTCTCAGGTGTGATGGGTTTGATTTCAGAGCTGAAGTCAGGATGAGACACTGTTTCTCTGTAATACTGCAATAACTCAGACTGAAGACAGAAAGAGAAAACACAATGAATCAGACATGTTAATTCATCATGAGTAAACACCATACAGTGCAATAAATAAAATGTTGCCGAAGCCAGAAAAAAAAAATAATTACACAGCCATAAAAACTAGGATATTGAGGATATTAGTTACATTTCAAGTCTAGAGCATCTTTAGTCAGACCAAAAAAATAAATAAAAGGAGTTTGTGATTTATAATGTAATTAAGATACAGGATCAACTACAGAAGCATCTTAAAATAACATTAAAATGTTCAAATTGATTTTAAATGTAACAAATAAAGACAATTCTGTTCAGAAATGAATATTTAATTCAAGATATTTTAAGATTGTAGTGTACAGTCAACAAGTACAACATTTTGTGATCATATTTTGTTCTTATTGTGATGCATATCTGAGTGAAACACCTTTAAAAACAAAACTGCAGGTCAGGAATTCATGAGTTTCTGATGAGAAGCTGATAATACTTTGCTATTCCTGTGATCTCATGAGACTGACAGGTTTTCCCTCCTTCACATCATCAGACGAGAGAAGAGATGTGTTTATGAGAGAAAGTGATTTTATTTTCATTAAAGATCACAAGGGTACATTCATTTTTGGAAATAAATAGTGTACTCTGATAAATCAATCTGACTGTAACTGCTGTAGAGTATAATGATACTAACTCTAGTTTCTCCAGCTTGAATTGTGTGTTCATCAGTAGATCACTGAGGTGTTTCACTCCAGAGTCTCCTAGTAGTTCATTCCAGCTCAGCTTCAGTTCTCTCAGGTGTGATGGGTTTGATTTCAGAGCTGAAGTCAGGATGAGACACTGTTTCTCTGTAATACTGCATCCCCACAGACTGAAGACAGAAAGAGAAAACACAATGAATCAGACACGTTATGTTCATGAAGTCACAGCAGAACAACCTTCATCTGCCAAATCACAGTCTGTGATAGAGAGAAGATAGAAAAAAACTATTTAATAAAGTCAAAATGTCTTGATAAAACAAAAAACAGAGGAAGAGTGTCTAAACATCTTTGGATAATTTTCCACAATTTGGTCTTCGAAACTTGTTCATTTAATCAAATAATTGACACTTCTCATGATTTATGTATAATTTGTGCTGATTCTTGATAGAAATACAATGAAGTTTTAATTCCTAACAACCTTGTGTGAAAGGGGTTAAAATCTTTCATATCTTTTTATTTCTGTCATATAATTCTTATTTCATCTTTTGTCTAAAACTGATCATATTGTCTAAAATAAAAGTCCTGACTGCTGTGTATTTGTGTTTAAACTGATTCTGGTCTGCACATCACTACAACGTAAATGCATTCGCTCTGCTCTGTCCAGTGACTTGATCAGCTTTGCTACACAGATTCAACTTTGCACATCTAAATAAAACTGTAGGTTTGTCTGTGTGTGTAGATGTGAAGTACAGTAATATTTCTCTGAAACAGGTCAGACTGAAGAAGCAATGCCTGCACAGAATAAAGCCCAGTCTGGACCGGTTCTGTTCAGTTGTGTTACACATTCATTAATCTGGTGTTTGATGACAGAGAGATGATATGAAGCATCAATAAACACTATGAATATGTTCTGATACAGCAGCACACAACTATTCTGTTGTGTCCCATTAATAAACACAATGAAAGAAACACTCATTACAACTTTCAAATGTTTAGGTCACACAACAACTAACTTTACAAGTAAAATATACAGTACAGAATATAGACAGATTAACTATACAAAAAAATTATATATGAATATTTATTTATATATATATAGTCATCCAAAAATATTTTTAATGATATCCGGGTCGCAGTCGATCGGGTCGTTTGATATAAATATGCACTGATGCTCTCCAGACTCAGAGAAACACCTCCTTCATTCATAACCTCCTCTAACCTAAACTCCTGTTGCCCCAGCAGTGACAGTGGCAACCAGACTGACCCTGCCTTTATGAAATTACATTGAAATATAGAAACATGCATACACATACACACATATACTTTTTTTTTTTAATTAGACTTCAATCCTCAGTTTGTAGTCAGTAAACATGATCACATTTAGCAGTCACAGCAGGAGTTAGAGACACTTTTAACTGAAGTCTATTCAAAAATGGTATGAACCTATTCTAAGAAGGTTGGAAGCTGTATTAAAGACAAACAATGTTAAACACATTAATAAAATACTGGCTATTTCTAATGTGTTCACAGTATTTTCTCCAACCCCTGTGCACTTAAAGGGATAGTTCACCCAAAAATGAAAATTACTCCATGATTTACTCACCTTCAAGACATCCTAGATGTATATGAATTTCTTCTTTCAGACAAATATAATCAGAGTTATATTAAACATGTCCTGGCTCTTTTAAGCTTTATAACGTGGGGTTGGACTCAAATGAGAATTAAAATAGACGACTGTAACATTACTAGTCATGTAACATGTGAAATGATGTAAGATACTCACTTCAGTGTGTTGAGTGTACAGTGTTTATCCTGCAGTAGAGCAGAGATCTGATTCACTCCTGTGTCTCCTAGTTCATGTTCACTCAGATTCAGCTCTCTCAGGAGTAACGGGTTTTTACCCACAATTCCAGTCACATACTGACAGCCTTCATCTGCAGCAGGACCCAAAAACCTGCAGAAGAGAAGATGAAGCTGGAATCAATCCAGTGTGTATCGCATCACAAAACATTTAAAGATTATCAAACATTGTTTGTAACGAAAAGCTCTAGTTCAAGTTTAAACAGTTGAACATTTAAATATACAAATATTTCAAAAAAGTCAAAAGTAAATTATTTAAAAAGAAACTCGTGGGACAAAAGCTCACTAGATCATGATTCTCAAAAATCTGAAGATCTTTCTGGCTTTTAAGCAGGAGATGAGGAAAGTTAGCAAAGAGATAACTAGCTTGTGACAGCTAAGCATTCATAGTGATATATTTAGTTGATCTTTTGATGCCGGCTCTTCCTATTATTATGTAGCAGAATTCAACAAACACTGGATTACTGATCCACTAACAGAGAACATGATCAGGGTTCAGACCATCTCTGGATAGTTTTATTTAACTGATGTCTGTAATGATGCAACAGTAATTCTGCTCATTATGCAGGTTCAGACGTGTGTGTGTGTGTGTGTGTGTGTGTTATCACTGATCCTCTCCTGACAAACATCACATGTTTGTGGTCTGTGATCGATCTGCTGTAGTAGATCTACAGTGTTGTGAATCTGAGCTTGATGGAAATATATGTACAGTGCATTCAGTAGGGCTGTGTATTGCCAAGAATCTAGTTACGATACAGATCACGATATAGATCGTGATATATTTACAGATGTATCTAAATGCCTACATGACATAATGGATAGTCATCGCATGTATCAGAATAAGGCTATCTATTTGCTCGCACACGAACAGGTCCGTTTCATCTCAGAGACACATTCTGTCTTTGCACTTGGCAAATTCCGCCAAGTAAATAGCAAATCCGTCATGGCACGAACACAACTGGCTCTTAAAGGGAATGGAAGATGACACTCTGATTGGTTTATTGCATGTTACGCCCAAAAAACACCCATTACTCATTAAGAGAATAGAGACAACCAGTTTAGACCATGCGCAAACCGTTTTTTCCGTCGTTAAAATAGCAAAAGTGGATTTGGACACTCCCTGATTGCACCTGTGCTGTGCGCTTTACACTTTGCGTTTAGATCGTCAAAATAGGGCCCATAATCTGCCTTGGGCCTTGGTATTATAAAGAATAAGATCCTGAATATATTACAGTTGGTTTAATACCTTTATCTCAAATGGTGTCAGAGTTGAATTAATTTAAGTGGGTACAGTATATAAAATATTTGAAAAATATGGATTCAGTACTGTATATAAAACAATAAAGGCATAATCTGAAAAACTAAGCCTTGTGCATTATACTGAATAATATTCTGTATATTTTACAGTTGGTTTAATCGAGTGCAGCATTAGTTCAGTCAGGCCACAGAGGCATAGGCTGTGACCAGTTGATGCGGTCAGCTGTCAAATCACTCCAAATCACTACCACTCTCCTATTAGACTCGGGACATATATATGTGGCACCACTGCTTGCTTATTATGCTCAACGGCTCATAAACCCTACCTCCCCATTAAAAGCATGAGCATATTACTGTGCACCTTCTGGTTGTTGTCTTCTTTGTTTCAGATCACTAAGGCTTTCAAAATCTTAGCTGGCATGCACCTCAATGCTGAGAGACACTCATCCTCATAACCAGACTACAGGATAGACGTCCTACTGCCACATCCACATGATTATCACTGTTTGCTTTAAAGACATTACTAAAAGTCTTAATTATCATGTATTTCTAAACTCGTGGTTCTGGGGGGTTAATGTTAAAGCTCTTGTAGTTTAATTATTCTCAGAGCAAGAACCCCCATAAGGAACCATATCGCCAAAGATAATTTGTGTTCAATAAACTCAAGTAAACATGCCAAAGTGGTTCCTGTCTAAAAATACATTTATCAAATGCTGTTGTCATTTAATGGATTTATATTATTGCATACTTTAAAAGTTGTAAAGTTCTAGTTTTTAATTCCCTAGAAATTAAGTAAATGTTAACTATTGAGGCACCAAACTACTGAACACCAGTACATCCAGTGACTCAAAATGTCTGATTAACCTGTAACTTTTAACACAACTAAACTGTGCTGACATTTATCATCAAAACAACAGCAGCTGCAGCATTTCATCTTTCATGTTTGATCATTTTAAACAACAAATTGTGTACCTTGCTGAATTAGTGAAATAATGTTATTCTATAATACACTATAATACACATACCATATTTTCCGGACTATAAGTCACACTTTTTTTCATAGTTTGGCTGGTCCTGCGACTTATAGTCAGGTGTGACTTATTTATCAAAATTAATTTGACATGAACCGAGAGAAATGAACCAAGAGAAATTAACCATTAGAAAACATTACCATCTCCAGCCACCAGAGGGCGCTCTATGTTGCTCAGTTCTCCTGTAGTCTACACTGAGCAGCATAGAGCGCCCTCTCGCGGCTGGAGATGGTAATGTTTTCTCTTGTTTCTAAATAAATGCGACTTATAGTCCAGTGTGACTTATATATGTTTTTTCCTCATCATGACGTATTTTTGGACTGATGCGACTTATACTCAGGTGCGACTTATAGTCCAAAAAATACGGTACACACACACACACACAGAAATTTTAAATATGTATTATTGATTGTGTATTATTTCATCATGTCTCACCTCAGTGTGTTGAGTTGACAGTTTGGATCCTGTAGTAAATCACTGAGATGCTTCACTCCTGATTCTCCAGGATCATTTCCTGTGAGATCCAGCTCTATCAGGTGTGAAGGGTTTGATCTCAGAGCTGAAGACAGAGCTTTATAACCTTCTTCAGTGATACTGCAGTCTGAAAGTCTATGAGAAAATCACAGATTGTCACACAAGTACATGTTTTAGAATGAAGAAAATAAAATGATGTACTACAGGGATTTTGGCCTGAATGGACTCTTTTCACAGTAAAGCTGGGTAAAGCTATATACTGGTGAACTCAAACTACATCAAATGCTATTTTTATTTTTTGCAGTTTTATTTTTCCACAATTATAAACTACAGTTGCAATCAAAATACTGCAGTACTTTAGAAATACAAGCTTTTCTGAAGATCCAGGATAAAATCTAAATTTCATCTATAACAGTTCAGTTTTAAAAGCCATATATTAAAAATCATAATGTCAATATATAACCTTATATAATGTATTATTTTTGAGTTATAAGATTTGAATAAAAGAGCTATGTCACAACATTGCTGTTTTACTTGGCAGTCTAAAGCCTCCAGGTTTTCATCCAAAATATCTTAAATTGTGTTCCAAAGACGAACAAAGCTTCTACGGGTTTGGAACGACATTCATTTTGGAGTGGAGTATCTCTTATTTACATGGTGTGGAATAAAAACACAATTATGTCTTAAGAAACTCTATTAAAACAGAATTAGCTTGAGCTGTTACACATACACAGAGTCAACCCATTCATGTGCTGAAGTCAACAGAGATCTCACAACGTTATGGAGAAGCTGTAGAGAATATACAACTGTATTACTTTAGAAAGTCTTTAAAGGCTGTAAGAAGATTTCCAAGACATTAAAAACTCTAAGCCTTATTCCTTATCTTAAAGTATGTTGTACCAGAAAACCTTTTTAGGGTGAAAAAACAATAAACCATATATGGTGACAACACCTCCCTTTATAAATCATGTGAATGTATTATGTCCTCACCGAAATCATGGAAAAAGAAAGCAGTACTGACTGAGAAGCAATTCTGTGGTCTCACTAAACAGATCAGCCCCCCCCCCCTTTTTTTTTTTTTTTTTGAAACGCTCTCGGTACAGCGCATGGTTTGCCTAATCTTCCAGCATAGCCAGATCAGTCATGACACTATAGCCACATTTCAAATGACTTCCTGGCTGCATGCAAAAAATGGCTTCTTATTATTTTTGTCTTGTTTTTTGATAAAACAATCAAGATGAATTTACTATATAAGCAAAATATATATTTAGTCTTGTTTCCTGGGGGGATAAAAAAAAGACTAAATATCTTATCTAACTTGAACTTTTAATTTATACATTTAGTATTTGCAATTAAAGGAAACGGGAAATACGCAGCAGCACTTTCTTTTTGTAGTATTGCCATTCTAGCACTAGATTCTCTGCTTAAGCATGCTCAGAGTTCTGCTTATATTTACACACATTCCTATGTTAAAGTACAAGATGGAAGATCCCACACTTTGCATGAGACTGTTCTTACGCACTCATTACACACACATCTGTGTGTATGTACTGTTGATAAATGAGGGCCCTGTAATGTAGAGTTTATGCTGGAATTAAAGCCTGCAAATTTCCAAAATTTAAATGAAAAAAAAAACACTATTGATTGTCACAAAACTTACCTCAGTATCTCTAATTTGCAGTTTATATTCTTCAGTCCAGTGCAGAGGAGCTTCACTCCTGAATCCTGCAGATTATTATTGTTCATGTTCAGCTCTTTCAGATTGGTATCTGATCCAAGAACTGAAGCCAGAGCTGGACAGCTTTTGTCAGTTAAGCCACAATCATTTAGCCTAAAAGAGAAATAAATCAAATCACAAGGTTTTGATACATGAAATACATTTGTTAAATACAAAAAAAATTATACTAATTTTTAGATTAACAGTAAATATACTGCATATATATTAGAATTGTATTGATTTTAATTTCCTACATAAAACAAACTAGCATGCTTGAATAAAATCTTTTTAATAACAGGTAGTAAATTAATAACAGGCTTATATCATTTATGGCAATGAGTTATATATTTAAAAGTGCTGCTCTATCTTGATGAGTTTCTTTGTTGTTTGTAGTTAGAATATTCTTATTTGTTACTTTTGTTTGAAAGTATAATTTTTCCATAAGCATAGCACATACCCAACTGTACCATAACCATGACCATAAAACTGTGATACAAACCGAACCATGAAAAAGTTGAACCGTTTCACCCCTAGTATCAATGTAGATTGATGCAATTTTAAGATGAGAACAAAACATGACAAGATATATTAAATTACTTACAGAGCTCTTTTGCAGGTTTTGATGACTGCTGATAATCTAATGAGACACTCGTCTGATTTCTTGAATTTCTGAAGCTCAAACTCCTCCAACTCCTCGTCTGATGTCAACAACACAAAGACCAAAGCAGACCACTGGGCAGGTGAAAGATCAGCAGATGAGAGACTTCCTTTGCTAAGGTGGGTCTGAATGTCTTTCACCAGAGTTTGGTCGTTCAGTTCATTCAGACAGTAGAACAGATTGATGGATCTCTCTGGAGACAGATTAGACTCTAATTTCTGCTTGATGTACTGAACTATTTCCTCTTTGCTCTGCTCATTTCTATTTTCCAGTGTCAACAGACCCTGTAAGAGTCTCTGATTGGACTGGAGTGACAAACCGAGGAGGAAGCGAAGAAAAAGATCCAGGTGTCCATTATCACTTTCTAGTGCCTTGTCCACTGCAGTCTTGAGCAAATCAATAATGTTTTTTTTGGATTTTCCAAGAAGGATCTGAAGGAAATTTGTGTTTTCCTGTTCTGTAGAGTCTTGATCAAACACATATTTCTTGTTGATGTCTAGAAACAGATGTGCATAAAGGGCTGCAATAAACTCTTGAATGCTCAAGTGAACGAAGCAGTACATGGTACCAAGAGTGATCCCTGTTTCCTCCTTAAAGATCTGGGTACACATGCCTGAGTACACTGATGCCTTATACACGTCAATACCACAGGCTTCCAGATCTGTGTCATAGAAGATCACATTGTTTCTTTCCAGCTGATCAAATGCCAGTTTCCCCAGTGAAAAGATGGCATCTTTATCCCAGGAAACATCTGGTGTATGTTCTCCATCATACTTTCGTCTGCTCTGCTGGATCTGAAATCTGAGGAAGTGTGTGTACATTTGTGTCAGAGTCTTAGGAGTGTCTTCAGTATTTGACTTCTGCAGTGTTTTGGAGGCATCATCAGCCTGATTGTTTTTCACAACATTATTTCTTTTCTCCTCTAAAATGTTCTGGAGAACAGTGGCTGAAATCCAGCAGAAGACTGGGATGTGGCACATGATGAAGAGACTCTTTGATTGTTTAACATGATCAATGATTTCTTTGGCCTGATTCTCATCAGTGAATCTTTTTCTGAAGTACTCCTCCTTTTGTGCATCATTGAATCCTCGTATCTCTGTCAGCCGGTCGATACAGTCAGGAGGAATCTTACTGGCAGCTGCTGGTCTGCTGGTGATCCAGATGAGAGCAGAAGGAAGCAGATTTCCCTTGATGAGGTTCGTCAGGAGAACATCCAGAGAGGCTGGTGATGAAACATCAGACCACGTCTCATTATCCTTAAAGTTTACAGGAAGTCGACATTCATCCAATCCATCAAGAATGAACAAAACCTTGAATTGATTTCTTCTTGTAAGGTTCAGTCCTTTTGTCTCTGGGAAAAACTGAGTTATAAGGTCCATCAAACTTAGTTTTTCTTGCTCCTTTAAGTTCATCTCTCTAAATGGAAGAGGAAATATGAAGCTGATATCTTGATTTTCTTTTCCTTCGGCCCAATCCAGAACAAACTTCTGCACAGAGACTGATTTTCCGATGCCAGCAACTCCTTTTGTTAGTACAGTTCTGATCTGCTTGTCTTGTTCAGGTGCTTCAAACAAATGTTTGCACTCAACCTGTATCTCCTGTGATTCATGACGTCTGGAAGCAACTTCAATCTGTCTCACCTCATGTTCAGTATTGACCTGTTCACTACAACCCTGAGTGATATAGAGATCTGTGTAGATGTTCTTCAGAAGTGTAGAGTTACCTTGCTTTGCAATTCCTTCAGACACACATTGATACTTCTTCTTTAGGCTACACTTTAGCTGATGAATAAAGACCAGCTCATCTAAACCGAAACAAAAATATTGTTTAATCTTATTTTCTCTCTACATTTATAAGTGACAATCTGACAGATGATTATGAGTCTCTTACCTTCTAGAGTATCAGCAGCTTCATCTTGCTTCATCTCTCTCAGGAAGTAGAGCGTGAGATCAAGAGCTGCTTCTTTCATACTGCATCTGTTCTCATTAAAGTCCTTCACAAAGTATTGCATGTCCTCTTTTTGTAATATTTTCTTAAACTTTTCCAGTTCTTTCTTCAGAAATGTCATCATTTTGCTCTCAAGATCCTACAAAGAAAGACAAGAATGAATGAGAGAAAATAACCCTATATTTGGTTAAAAAGTATTTATTCAGTAATTAAACATATTCATCAAAAATTAAGTCGCGACAATCATTACTTTGTTTTAAATATTAATAAAAATAGGCTTTCGTTCTTATTTTATAGGTTCTCAAAAAGAAAAAGTAGAAATAAAAGTTGTCACACTCTTATTCAATAACAATATTTCAATCAATATTTGTTTATTATAATTATTAAATATTCTTGAAAATGTGTTTTATTACCTGGAAGATCTGCAGGAGATTATTGTGGTTCCTGTGAGACTGTAAATCTGGATCTAATGTTTCACACTGAAGCCTGATAGTAAATAAAATAAATCAAATACTGCATTTTTAGGAAAAAAATAGATATATGACCAAAGTATATTTTAAAGATTTTAGCAAAGAGCAAAACAATACATAAGTGATAAATTTATTGACTACAAGTAGTTTTATGATAATTATTCACTGATACACTCTCTGACACAGTCTATGTTTAAAGAAAAATCAGAAACAGATCAAATACCGTTTGGTTCGTGATGGTGTTTCTTTACTGAAGAATGGTCCTTCTTCCTTTGACCAGTCACTCTTCACAGACACAGAGCTGGACACATGTGAGTCTGATCTTACACTAATGACACAAAGAACAAAACACTTTACTACAGAAGCTCCTTCAGTCTCATTTAAAGAGCTTCACTGTTGAGGATGGTAATGAAGCACAGTATAGACATGCATTTGTTCATCTATGACTATGGATAGATGGAAAGACATATTCATGTTTGGCTGCATGATCTATTTTTCATGGTTAATTTATACCTCCTTGTGTCTGCTTGTGTGATTGTGTTACTGGAAAGAAGCTCCAGACTGAGTTCAATAAAGAGGAAATCAGTGATTTATTGTTTTATTTCATTAATTTCTATCACAAGTATCTTAGTGGAGAAATAAGCCAACACAACTTTATAATGTCAAAGATAATAAATACCTTTTGATAGATGTTTTTTTCTCCCTGAAGTTTGGTCTGTCATCATCCTTTGACCGGTCACTCTTCACAGACACATGTGATCCTGATCTTACACTAATGACACAAAGAGAGAAGAGAAACTTTTCTACAGGAATAAAAAGCATCATATGACCCTTTAAATTAAGAGTCATTTTTAATGTCTGAAAAATAATTTAGGACCTAAAAACCAAAATCACGAATGTGAAGTAATTTACAAAGTACATATCCAGTGCTGACGAGTGGTTGTAAAATTACAATTTAGATTTCTAGTTCTCAGATATTTATCATCTTTTTCTACTTTTTTAATATTTTTATGTAATTATTTATTTTTTAATTAGGAAGTTATGAAGCTCTGAAGTTCTGCAAATCATTTGTAAATATAAAAGAGAGTTGGTTAAGGTTGTGTTTTCTCCAACAAACCTCTGAAAGTGCAGCAGTGTTTAAAATGATTATCTGAAAACAGACTCAGTCTTACCTCTGTTTCTGTGAAAGACTCATCTTTCCTCTCTTCTCTGACAGACTGCAGCTAAACTGTCATTGATCAGCACTGGCTTGAGACAACAATCTGCTGTTCAGTGTGACCTGGAGATGATGAGGTTAATGAGATCAAGACATATGTTCAGTTAGCAGCAAAAGCAACAAAAAACACTATAAAATAAAGTGAGTTACAATCAAATGCACTGTCATGTAGTATAACCAAATGATCTTAATGAGAAATGGCTGGTTTAAAAACACTTTCGATTTCGCGTCACGAAAACAACAACATAAAACAGAAGCGGAAATACTGAAAAACCTTCAGAAACACATTCGTTTTCAATAACCCCTTTCTGAAAACTTACTTGCAGTCTTGTCCACTAAGAAGAGAATTCATATGTATTTGAAACACTCATTTTTTCTGTGCTTTAAGCTTGAAAATTAAGAATGTTTTCTAGGACATGACATCAAATCCACGCGATCTGCGTGTTGTCTTCAGTTACTTTCGTTTCGTCTTCATCTTCTTCGTGGGTTTTACTGGAGAGTCTCGAGCGAGCTGAACAGTTACTGCCACCTGCTGTACTGGAGAGAGGATATTACACCTAATACATTTAAACACTGCATTATTATTTTCACTCTTCCTGGACTGTTATCTATCATGTTTATTGGAAATGTCCCACATGCAGAGATGTGTATTCATTTGTTACTTTCAATTATTTCTAATCATATAAAGGTGCATTATTAATACTTGTACTACAGTTTCTGCTTCTTTATGTTTATAGGCTCAATGTCCAACTGGTTTTTGATTCCATCATTACTTTGTCCAGCTGAGGGTTTCCAAGCATTGTGTATGAAGGAGAATCATCCCACATTATAGACAATAAAGTAATGTTCTGTATTAAAAAAGAAAGAAAATCTAATAAACAATAGGACTGCACAAATTCAGAAATAGATTTGTTAAAAGCAAATAACATGGTTTAATTGTTGTTGAGGGATTTATGATGACTGTGAGTGTTATCGTCTCATGTTTAACTTTTGTCTTTTTGGTTCCTTCAGGATTCAAACCAACAATGTTTTCAGAGTGAAGTTCACAGACAGCAGTGTGTGTTTTCTAGTGAACTTTTAAAAACTCTTTCCACATAAAGAACATGAATGTTGTTTCTGCTTTGAATGAACTTTAGGTGATTCTTCAGGCCTGTTTACAGAAACGTGTACATCACACATCCTTTCATTATAATAATATAACATTGTCTCCTTCTCAGATGAGTAGTTAACATCTTCAGTATTACAGAAGTGTATCGTGTGTTGGGCTGATGTTTTAATTTATGGCAAGAAACCTTGCAGAAGGCTGAAATTCAGAAACTGTTCCAATCACCCTTAATTCACCCCATCATTACACGCTTTTAAAACAAATATCTAGAAACAGATTTGTTCACTAGGGCCTGTCTTTGATTTTTTATTGTCGATGTACTGTGTGTAAATCCATACATTTTAACTGACATTACTTGATGTGAGTCTTCATGAAGTATGTATTTCCATTTGTAAGATGTTTATTATGTTTGGGCAATGTCCAGATCTATTTGTTTATTTAACAGTAGAGGTGAATAATTGACCTTTGTTCATCTTCAGAACACAAATTAAGATATTTTTAATGAAACATGAAAGCTTTCTAACTCTCCATAGACCGCAGCATAACTGAAATGTTCCCAGAGCCAGAAAGGTTGCACAGACATTGGTAAAACAGTCCATCTGTGGTTCAACTGTAATTCTATGAAGCTATGAGAATATATTTTGGGCACAAAGAAAACAAAATAACCACTGAATTCAACAATTATACTCTTCCGAACCGAAACAGACGAGGATGTCAGTTATTTTCTATGAGGGAATTCTGAAAGTCAGTGTTTTCATCTCATTTAAAATATGTATTTAATAACACTATATTGATTTATAGTGATATTTATGTGCTGTTCTCCAAGAGAGAGATATTATTTCACTTACGATGGGGAGAAGACGGGGAATTTGGTTTTATCAAAGGAAAAGACCATAAGTAAGTGTTTTACCTCGTTTTACATGTATTTTTTATATAATTTTACTTCATGACGATATTTAAATGCTGTGCACGCCTAACGAGCCTAACCGTCTCTCACAGATTTGAACTGCTGTGAGAAGGGAGAGACCAGAAGTAACTTAAAGGCTTGGTTCACCCAGATAGCAAAATGATGTCATTAATAACTTACCCTCATGTCGTTCCAAACCCGTGAGACCTCCGTTCATCTTCAGAACACAGTTTAAGATATTTTAGATTTAGTCTGAGAGCTCTCAGTCCCTCCATTGAAGCTGTGTGTACGGTCTACTGTCCATGTCCAGAAAGATAAGAAAAACATCATCAAAGTAGTCCATGTGACATCAGCAGTGTTGGGAAGGTTACTTTGGAAATGTAATAGGTTACAGATTACAAGTTACCCTATTTAAAATGTAATAGTAGTGTAACTTTTATAATTACTTTAAAAAAGTAATGTAACTAATTACTTTTGAGTACTTTTTGATTACTTTTATACATTTCTAATGAATGTTTATTTGCAACTGTTAATCATCTTCCACAATTTACACCATGCAGGTTTAACCTTAAAGTAGTGCTCAACACTTTCAGACTTTCACCATCCTTCATCACTTGAATTAAGATGATCACATTTGAACACATCCACCACACAATCAGACTTTAGTACTGCCTTTTACTTCAATGAGATCTGAAGTTCAATGCAGATTTAAAATCAAAAGAAATAGTTTATAGATACTGTTTTTGAAACCAAATCTTTCATTATCCATCCATCTCTCTCATGACTTTAATACTGAAGATTTTTATTTGACTTTTACCATGTTTTGTAAGTGCATTTTTTTTTGGCAAATGAATTACCACTTTAGTAATTGTTTATTTTTACTACAAAATCCATGGTTAAACCACACTTAGTAGCTACCATACCATAGGCTACATACATTTTCCTAAGGGTTGTGTTTTTGTATGCATTAGCTCGCCCTAAACCAATGATAAAATATGATGATTTGTCTGCTAAATTACTGCTGTAACATTACAATAGATAATAATGACGTTGTTTATACAGTATTTTTAGTGAGTGGGGGAATGTGCTGCTGCTGCTTGACTAAGTAAACAAAGACAAAACTACATTAGCATATTTACAGATGAGACTGACCTATACCTGAAACCCTGAACAGAAGTGTTGCTTCTGCTCCAGCTGTGCGCTTACACACAGTGGCGGTTCTACATTGAAATACACCCTGGGCGAGACCCCTTTCGAGCGCCAAAACACACACAAAAAAAAATAGCAAACAAAGTTCTGCACAAACAGCAATATTTTATTATAACAACTGTTTTCATATGATGTGAGATCATTGCATGCATGTCTCCAATTTGCCATTCCTGCACTTGTTAAATTGATGTTCCTCTTGGAAAACAATTTGCAGCAGAAGCAAAAGAGGCTGTTGTTCTTGATTGAATAAATCAGCCAACTTCTTGCCATCTTTTCACCACTTACTAATGTCTTCTTAAAATATTAGTGGTGGCAACTTCTCCCATTACTCTCATTCCTACGGAAAACAAAGCCAGGTGGCACTTTACTTGGTCCTCTGTGAACCAGCTCAGTCCGAATCCTGTCAGTCAGATGTGAGGGCCAGTGGGGCTCAGTGGGGGTTTTCTATCAGACAGCATATTGGCATATTACTCAAAACACATAGCAGTGAAAAAACACAGTCCTACTCATAAATTATCAGAAATATTAAAATTACATTAAATTGCAGTTGTCTTGTAGCCCACACACACACACACATACACACACACACACACACACACACACACGATATGCACACCTGAAAGCTCATGCTGGGTAGAAGTAGAGGCAAAGAGGTCTTTTAACAGTTTTATTGCAAAGCACAATATTATAAATTAGATCTCGTGATTGAGTTGAAACCAAATTATTGTTGTATAAGCATAGCAAGCATCATAGCAAAAAGGTTAACAAAGAGTTATACCCACCACCAATTAACATTAGCCCTTCATTCATGAAATGGATACTGTGATCATACAGAGACAATAGTTGCATACCTTTATCTTTTGCTCGTTTCTCCTCTTCTTCTTTTCTTTTTTTTCGAAATTGGGCACCTGGCTTTACCTTTTCTTCTCCATCTCTGTTTATTTGGCACTCGACAATCCATCCCCCCAACTGTCACTCAGGACCAGAAGTCAAGACTAAACCAATTCACCTTGATGACCGCATAATCGTCTTGTATTACCTAGTTTCATTTGCAGGAACTATAGGCCTGTATTATAACATTATGAATGAAATGTGCGTTATTTGGAAGAAAGTCGAGGTGTGTGACTGACTTTAGCCTATTATTAATTATATTTAATAATAACCCCCGCCCTGCCCGTTCCATTTGAGAGAGACCCAGAGGTGAAAGGTCGCACGCGCCTCTCGCCCCACTCCCTTACACTTCTCTCACAACACAGAGCTTCAGTGGATATTTTCAGCGAGCAGGGGCGCCGGCAGCTGCAGGGAGCGTCAATTTGCCAATTCCACACACAGTGAAATGATATAAATGACGAAAAACCGCTTCGCGACACAGAGGATTTTTTGTTTATCTGCTCGTGCTGCCGCCCCCAATGTGTCACGAAAAAATGACGCCCCGGGCGGCTGCCCGGTTCGCCCGTGCCTAAAACCGCTACTGCTTACACAGTTCACTCCGGTCTCTCTCTCTCTCGCATTGAGTCTGATCCAAACCGTTCGGCGGAGGCGCAGAGAGCACGCGAGCCCAACCATTGCCAGTCACGACTGCCAGTCATGAATCATTGCCGATTCATGATTTATTAGAGATTCGGAAATAATCGCTTTAGTATATTCGGCCTGCAATTATACAATAACAATATTAAAGTAGAGGGCCAAATCGTCTGCCGGGCCACCGGGAATAGTCCCGGTTCTCCCGATGTCCAGTCAGCGCCTGATTTCCACAGACACGCAGGACGTGCAGGATTCATATTCAGTCTTTTTACGGCTTAATAATCACAGACACCAGTCCATATCGCGTTTTATTCAAGTGTACGACCTACTTTTGATTTATTCCTCCAAAATGTGGCATATTTCGTCCGCGTTATAGGCTGAATTCCATTTTTATGACTGAATTCTACGAATGTGTTCTCCGCGTCGCGGAGATCGTGGGCCATATGTCTTAGTGCAATTTGGGAAAGAAATAAGCTGTATGTGGATGTGTGTAAATATTTAAATGTAATCCTCTTTGTAATTGTTACAATTTCCATAAGTAACTGTAATTTAATTACTCATTTTTTCTTAGTAACTGTAACTGATTACTGTTACATTTATTTTGTAATTAAATTACGTAACGCCGTTACATGTAGCTAGTTACTCCCCAACACTGAACATCAGAGGGTCCGTTTGAATTTTTTGAAGCATCGAAAATACATTTTGGTCCAAAAATAGCAAAAACTACGACTTTATTCAGCATTGTCTTCTCTTCCGTGTCTATTGTTAGAGAAAGTTCAAATCAAAGCAGTATGTGATATCCAGTTCGTGAACGAATCATTCAATGTAACCGAATCTTTTTGAACCAGTTCACCAAATCGAACTGAATCATTTTAAACGGTTCTCGTCTCCAATATGTATTAATCCACAAATGACTTAACTGTTAACTTTTTTAATGTGTCTGACACTCTCTCTGAGTTCAAACAAACCAATATCCCGGAGTAATTCATTTACTCAAACAGTATCTGACTGAACTGCTGTGAAGAGAGAACCGAAGATAAACACAGAGTACACTCTAAAAATGGCTGGGTTAAAAATAACCCAATTGGCAACCCAGCACTGGGTAAATATTGGACAGAACACATGCTGGGTTAAAGTAACCCAGCATGCTGGTTTACACATTTTAACCCAGCATGCTGGGTTATTTAGAAAACCCAAGATAGAGTCATTTTTACCATTTGTGGGTTTGCATTTTTATGATTCTGGGTTATTCTTGCTGGGTTATTCTCATTTCACTTTTGCTTAACAAAGCAATCATGGACTAATAAATAATGAAGAATACAGTTTATTTAGACTGTTAAAAATATTTATAATGCCATATGACATTCAAAAATATTTACCAATGACAAACAACATGGAATTTTCCCTTTTTATGTTTCCAGCAAATGCAAAATAAATAAATAAAAATCACAGAAATACAGTTGCAATAAATAAGAAAATTATTTCTGAATGACCTGTGTCTAGCTTTTTAACTATTACATTTTGAGATTTTTAGCTATTTAAATACACAGTTAAATGACATTGACAATTAACATTCTTTAAATTTAAATGTAAAATCATTTAAAGATGTCCTTAAATTTATAATCAAGTATATAAAGACTCCTACTTAGGTAGATGTGCACTGCTTAGGGTAGTTCAACATATAGTTCACCCAAAAATGAAAATTCTGTCATTTATTACTCAACTTCATGTCGTTACAAACCCGTAAGACCTTCGTTCACCTTCAGAACACAAGTTAAGATATTTTCGTTGATATTCGAGAGCTTTCAGACCAGGGTGAATAATTAGTGACAATTTTCATTTTTGGGTGAACTATTGTCAAACACTTAAGCTCTGAAGCAAAGATCTACACCTGAGAGCAGTGTACTCCGTTATAGAGCCTGTCTACGGAAGGACAATTTTCAAAAGGAATTGCTAATTATATTTTCAATTGCGTTTTGCACATGTGACAAATTGTGACAATCCAAACACAATTGCAAATCTTGAACAAAACACTGTTTCAAAAACACTGAACAAAAATTACGGTTTCAGTTTAGTGACTGCCAAATTTCAAATGGAAAAACAAAGTCAGTTTGTAGCTGTATTTTCCATTTATTATGAGTAATAAGCCTGTCATATTGATCAAATACTGCATCATAGCAGCTTTACAGTATTAAATAGGAAAATAGTGTGTAATAATGCAAAGGGACAAAAGTAAACACTCAGTTTTCAGTTAAAGTCAATTCGTCATTGATTCAGTGATTTATCGTCCCTCTGTGCAATCAAGTGGATGATATCGCTTGATATTAATTGTCCCCAACTAAAGAAAAACAAGGAACCAAAACTCCATCGGTGACAGAATGGAGAAAAAAACCTTGGGAGAAACCAGGCTCAGTTGGGGTCAGTTCTCCTCTGACCAGACGAAACCAGTAGTTCAATTCCAGACTGCAGCAAAGTCAGATTGTGCAGAAGAATCATCTGTTTCCTGTGGTCTTGTCCTGGTGCTCCTCTGAGACAAGGTCTTTACAGGGGATCTGTATCTGGGGCTCTAGTTATCCTGGTCTCCGCTGTCTTTCAGGGATGTAGAGGTCCTTTCTAGGTGCTGATCCATCATCTGGTCTGGATACGTACTGGATCCGGGTGACTGCAGTGACCCTCTGATCTGGATACCGACTGGATCTGGTGGCTACGGTGACCTTGGAATAAGAGAGAAACAGACAAATATTAGCGTAGATGCAACATAAGAACAAGTACATGAGGTTTTATGAATTACCATGTCTGTTTTTTCACTGTGTCGCACATGTTACCTGCCAAAACTCAAATGGAATCTTTAGCATCTGAATTTCCAATGCCTCACATTGAAAACTGTCAATTTTTGTCAGAGGTGGGACCATACTATGGAGAGTGTTTGTATTGGGAGGTGACGTCACTCAAAGACAACTATGCAAAATGCTTTGAACAATGGAGGTTAAGGCACTACTAAAGGCAGCTGCCGCTCCGAGAGATGTGTGATAAAAAACAGACCGGACCGGATCTCCCTATATTCTGGGCACCTCACACAATAAATAATTCTGTCATTTTTACCCCAAATGCAGCTACTATCACCCGCTAACCGTTAGAGCCACATGGTACTATTAGTCAATATTCACCATTAACCAAATGCTTTTCACCTGAGGTATAAAATATAGGGTAAGATGCAGCTAGGTAAATAAGAGTAGAACTGCAATGTTGTTTGCTGACGTGCAACAGAGTGCAAACAGTGAGAGATTTGGGGTAAAAACTACAAAATATCTCCCAATACAAACACGCCCCATAGTATAGTCCCACCCTTGACACAAATTGACAGCTTTCTGTGTAAGGCATCTGAAATTCAAATGCTTTTCAATTGAGTTTGGACTATTTCACAATGTATATGTCCACATGTGGAAAAATACAATTAAATATACAATTTGCAATTCCTTTTGAAAATAGTGCAGAATATCCTTACCTGTCCATTGATTATGATCAATGCCTGAGAGATCTGCTGTCATGGGTTTTGTGGACTCTGCTCAGTTAAGGAATTCCATGTTTGTTCCAACCTTTAAAATAAAGTTGAAAAAAAAGAAAAAATACAAATTGTTTTAATAACAGTGATTCAGTTCAATTAACTGTGTGAAGTTAATCATGAAATTGACCCATCATGATTATGAGTTAAATTCACCTATGAGTTGGTTTACAGAAGCAGAATATGATATAGTGATTGGCTGAAAGGTGTGCTTTCAAACTGTCTAATCAATGGGATGCTCCAGTCATTATAAATCACAGTTTTATGTTAATATGCTGGCTATATCAAACACACACAGTCACTGGCACAGTAAGGGAGATCACACTGCATGCGCGCAAACAGACATTTCTATGACAAGTCACGTAGGTAAAACAGTCCATAAATAAAAACTTACAGATGTACCAAAGTGATAAGGACAAGTCAAAAACACGATCTGGAAAATTAATATATGATGTTTACGCTCATAAATTAGGTACATTCTGGTGCAGCTTTAACTATAGCACGAAATAAAAATATATGTGCGTTTAAGTTACGTGAGGGTTAACGTTAGTTGATTATCACAGACAAACAATTATGTAAAATGTATAATAAACACGAACTTACCGTTAGACGCCTCAATAAGACTGCACTCGACCAGTTTTTCTCTCACAAATGTATCCATGCGCTTTTCTGACAGGAAAAAAAACACATTTTGAATTATAATTTGTATGTAAAAAGACTTTATAAACCACAAAAGCATCAAATCACTTCACTAACGCGGCCAGCGTCACTCGCTGTGCGTGCGCGCACTTTGAAATGCCCTGAGACGTCGATTCTTTTCCGGGAATCATTTTGTTCGAGAATTACTGAACCGGTTTATTAGAACTGGATCGTCGGTTCTTTTAGACCTGCAGTCCGACTATATTGTACGTAATTTGTATGATTTAAATGTCGATATGGACAACTGCAGGCGTTTACATTAGAGCAGAAAGTCGTATTCACTTTTTGAACTCATTTGACTCACTTAAATATCAAATTCGCTTTTCAGTGTCAGAAGCTACTTTTTCCTCTATTTTCACAGGTATTCGCATATTTCAGCCATCAGTCACTTTCTGAAACTTAATAAAACTATTAATCTGTCGTCTCAGATACCTTAACGATTATGCGAGTCGCGTAACGTAGGTTGGCCGTTTGAGGTAAACAGTTCATCATTTAACGTAAATAATGTTGGCCTGTAGACGTTTAACAGTATTGTTGCTGCAAAAAAAAGTTATAATTCTGCCAATTTAAAATAATTATTATTGAAAACATTAAATAAACTTACCTTAAAACAGTTGAAAGCCGTGGCTTTGCCCCGTTGTTCTTCAAAAATGACAGTTGGGGAGCGATTTAAACATCTTCAAGGCGCGTTAAATAACCCAGCGCTGGCCTGAAACAACCCAGCGATGCAACCCAGCAGGTTTAACCCAACACCTGGTAAATTGAAACTACCCAAAAGTGTTTAAAAAGAAATTAAATAACCCAACAAAGTGACCCAACAGACTCAACCCAGCATTTTGGGTTAAAAAATAACCCAGCCGTTTTTAGAGTGTAAGTGTTTTACCTCATTAACTATATTCATATATTTTCATATATATATATTCATTTGTATATATTTGTAAATAACTTTTCAATATACGGTCCTCAAACTCTCTATACTGCATGAGTTAAACTGTTCACCATTCAAAGTGAATTTGTGTCCTCACAAGACTTGGCGTATGACACGTGGGTAGCATGAACTACAAATTAGATTAGATTTTGTTGGTACGCTTGTACTGTCATTTATTTATGTGCTGTCCCATTTATGTGCATTCATTCTGATAGACGGAGCCCTGCCTCAGCGCATTGAGATCAACATGGAATTCAGGAACCACAACTTATTTTCCAGTAAGACGGACTTCTTTTTACAACAAAAATCTATATTTTTACATTCAGTTAAATGCTTTTCCTTAAAGGGTTATGGTTTACCCCAAAATTTTTATAATCATCTACTTACCCTTGAAGTTTGTCTTATCACAAAAGGAGATTTCAATACAATGTCCCGAATATGCTTGTCCATATAATGTCAGTCTAACATCAAGCTGTTAAAATAGAAGCCAAAGTATAACAGAGTGGTCTTATGTATCATGTGATGTATATTCCAAGTGTTCTGTGTGTATACAATAAGGTTTGGTGAGAAACATACTGAACTTTTTCGTATTATTTAACAAACATCCTGACTTTATTGTTGGTCTCTGTGCATGACTGTGTGCTCATGAGACAATATTCGTTCAGTTCACACTGAATTGCACACAAGTTTTGAAAAAAATCAAGATTCATAAAAATATTACATAAAAAAACTAAGCATGGAAATCCCAAAAATGTGTAATTTCTCCACTGACTCCGGACTGGAGCTTCGGTTGTCATGAGAGTCAAAATGACAGCTGACAGATGAACGTGATCACTTCCTGTTGCAACGAGCACAACAGATGTATTTACTTAAGAGAAAAAAGCACATAGATTGTATTTTATTTTGTGTTTTTATTCATCTTGATTGGTCACAACTCACATTCATGCACAGAGACCAGCAGTCAGGTAAATAAAGATGACATCATTTTTATTGTTTGGGGGCGAAATAACCTTTAAAACAAATTGTTCACCTGAACTGTTATTTACTTATACTCATGCCATTCCACAGACATGTAAGACATGTATGTCATACAGGATTGGAACCACATGAAGATTCACAAAATTTTTGTTTTCAATTCATGTTTTGAGTAAACTATTATTGTATTGTAATTGATACTTGTCTCTGACATTTCACTTGTTAATAAAAGCTTTGATAAATGGATGTGAAATGATTCATTCCATTTTTATAGGAGCACTTTTGTGATGCTGCAAGTGGGAGTGGATTTGCTTAGCTGGAAACTGTAGAGAACCACGTCTTGTCGTCCTAAAAAAAAAAAAGAAAAAATACTTCCTCCAAGGAGGTCCAAACGCCATCAGCACAGACTTTGTTCAGTGATGAGTAACATACATTCAGCCTTTGCGGTCACAACGGACTCCGCACTTGAGGGGTAAACGGACTGAATGCCACCCCGGGAATGCGCTCTACTTTGCATCTTCACATCAGCTAAGTACGACCCTGCATTCAGCTTTGATGGTAATGAATGAGATGCTGTGGTTTAAGCAGATAAATGAAGCACTATAAACCTAATAAAATTCAAAATACATATTGACAAAATAAGATTTTGCACTGATTTGCTTTGACTATATGTTTTCAATTTTTAAGAATATGTTGTTTAAATGTATTGAAAACACTGAATGTGAAGGCATTTTTGTGCAGGGATAAAGAGTTACAATGTTTCAGTTTAAATAAATAATTGTAAACGCATTGATTTGTGGATTATTTTATATATATATACGCATGTATGTATGTATTTTATTTTTTATACTTGAACATTGAACTCCTGAACCTGAACACCACACAATTAACTCAATTTTAACACTTCTGAAATGTATATATGACTCCCTCTGTTTTTCGGAGTTAGAATAACACTTTCAGAAGTGTGAAATATGTACATTACGCACAGAGTGCATTTCAACACCATGCTGGATTTACAAATAAACTCTTTCAGTCTTAAAATGTACTTATTTCACACTTTCGAAAGTCTTATTTTAACTCCCAAAACGGAGGGAGTCATATATACATTACATAGGTTTGTTAAATTTGACTCAAACTGAGTTCAATGTACACTGGCGTTGTTGCTGTGGGGTGCCTAATCTTTCCATCAGACAAGATGAGTCGGGTTGGCATGAACAAGTTTCTTTGGCAATGAATGTTTGGGGCTTACCCTCCTTGTGAAGGGTGTCAATGATTGTCTTCTGGACAAATGTCAGACCAGCAGTCTTCCCCATGATTGTGCACAACCCACTTAGCCTCATTATGTGACCTGCACCCAGCTGAAGTTTGGTAACAAAAAAGTATTGATTGCAAGTTTGAGATGATTGAAGTGTTTATGTATAGCTTGAATTAGCTTAACATTGGTTTTAATTTGAAAAAGAAAATTGTCTTTTTATAAGTAAGTTAAAACAAGACATTCTTTTAGATCATCTTAACATGATACCCTAATTCAAAGACATAACTTAATTGAAATTACTACGTTGAACCCACTAATGGGGATAAGTGAATGCTCACTACTGAGTTCACATTATTTTGAACTTGCATAGCAAAGTTGAAACAACTGTAATTGTATAGTCATGTTGATTCACAGAAGACAATTCACAGCTCAACAAGACTCAAAATAATGAGTTAAATCAATTCATTAATCCATTTTGTTTTTAATTGAAATTTTGAGGCAGCTGCTTAACTTATGATTTTAAGTTTTACCAAGTAGATATTGTTTTACAGTGATAGACACTGTTTCATTTCCAATTTCTACAGGTGCCCAATGTGCTGGATTCCTCTTTTATCTATTTATTTTCCTCTGTTGTAATAATAAATAATAATTTGTTTGTTCGTTTCACACATCAGTTGTTAACACTTTTGAGTGGGTTTATGAGTTTTCATTATACTGTTTTTTAGAAATGTTTTTTTATTTCTTTATTTTCAGACACAAAGTGTAAGACATAAAATTGATCTGGGAGTTTGTTCAGAGAATGGTCTCATAAAATAAATAAACATATTCATAGTGGTTGATCCTTAACTTGTCTTTATTGATCACATATTTTATTCACACATTTCATCTAAATCAAACTCTGGAAATGCCTTGGCAATTAACTGACAAACTGTTACGATATCTTTATACAAAGCTTTTTGACATGGAAATAATCAAATAAATGGTGCCATCATTTAAAATAATTCTGTCCATTTGCACCGTGCACTTTATACCAATAAAAAGGTTTTTAAAAGCTGTTGTTAGTGAGCTCATAAAATATTGTACATATGTGTCTTGTGTCATTATGGCATAGCGTTTGTGACTTTCCCTGGATCCCCTTCCTCTTCAGATGACACTGTTATTACTGTAGATCACTTTTACTAAGATTACTGCAAACAGATGTCTTTCCATTAACAAGGTAATGTGCAGGATTATATTTATATTCTTAGCAATCACGTTACAGTTACACTTGTAATAAAACTTGTTTTAATTACTTTAATTACATATATAGTAGCCTGCCATATTTAACTGTTGCTGATTTGAAGGCTCCTCATATCTGTAATGATACTGTGATTTATTTGATTTATTCTCTGATCATTCAGTTGATCCATGACTTTTTAATCACTAAAGGACAAAGTAATTCGAGAAACGAATAAAAATCCTGAAACTAACTTGTGCTTGATGGAGACTTTTGTAGCCCTAATTATAAAAACAATTCCAAGTCTCTAGGCCCAGCCATTTGGCTGTTCGTTTTTTTTTTTACTTTTATAGCCACCTTTTTTTTATTTATTCTGACCTAGAAAAAATAAAATAAAAATACACATTAATCAAAAGACTATGTTCATAAAAAGGACATATAACAGTGGTTGGGTAGGAACCCAGTCTCCCCAAAAGCTTCACACACAAGAAGGTGTAACAAAAGTTCATTTCTGATGTCATGGTGCTGATGTTCCCAGCCAGCTTTCTAAGCTCAGTGCAGTGCTGTCTCATCTCCCTCATCACAATCAGTCTTTCCTCTTCAAGACACACTTTTGACATGTACGCATCAAACTCTTCTTCTTGGTGAGGATGTTGCTGGATTCTGAACTCACATAAATAACATCTCTACAATACAAATCTGACCTGTACATTCTGAACAGAAGTAGTGTATGTACCTCCCAAAACCTGGTGTCGGGTGAACAAATGTAAAAAGTCTGCTTATTAAGGAATAAGACGTTAGGAAGACCCCCACACACTAAAGATTGTCTCCCTTGTTCTTTATTTCAAGAACTACTCAGCTGTTTAAGAGCTTTAAATACCTCAGTCATCTCACAAGTGATGTAGGCCTGATGAAGACCTTGTGCTCAAAATTACTTGTCCTAATAAAGAATACATTTAAAATGCATAGCTTAATATCTGTAAAATTAAGAGGAAGACATTTTAAAATTAAGGACCTGAAAATTGGTAAATTCCAAAAAAAATCCAGACGACACATCTGCAAGTCATACAAATAACAAATATATTAGATGAGTTGTCAACATACCAGTCTGATTATAAAGGCTAGAAACATTTGTTCAGTTGATTTCTGAAGGTTATGTTGGTCATCATATCTGGTACCTACAGAATCCTAAAGCAACAATAACAAAAGTAAATGATTATGATGTCTTTCAGGCTCTGCCTTAAAAGAGTTTCAATACCAATTTTAAGATCATTTAGAGACCCAAATTAGTGTTTACAGTCTCAGTGGAGTTACAAGCCCACAAGTTTATAGCAAGCAAAACAGGAAGACAAGTCCTTCGTTAATTCTCATGCATGGCACAGATTCTCAGTTCTACACATGATTAGCAGACTGCAATAATAAACTACTTCGATGACTGTCTGTAAAATACTGTACCCTCAGTAGCCCACTGTCTGACATCATGTACCCACTGAAGCACACCTAGTTCACTGCTCAAATCCTCTTGAGAGTCTGGTGTCAAAAATAAATGATGAACAAGGGTTTTCACTTTGCAATCTTAAAAACTGAGAAAAGTGATGAAAAGCTTTGTATTCATAACTGAAGGTATAGCATCATACCTTGATGAATCTGCTGGATAATGCAAGATGAAGGCCTTCTAGCATGGACAGTTAGCATGTCATTCCTGGCTTTTAACAACACAATTATGTGATGGAGAATAGTCCTATTAAAGAACATGGGATTTCAGTTCATCCACACATTGACCACACACTATCCAATTATGGTTCTTCTGGACTTAATAGAGTAAGAGAAAGATTATGTTGAGTGTCTATTAATGTTACAGTTTAAAGTAAAATAATTACAAGTGTAACACAACTCACCCTTGTGACAGATGAAATCGGTGTAGGTTTCTGTTGAGAAGGCCGTTGGGTGAACATGTAGATGCCGTGAATGAATGAGATGAAGTGCTCTACACTGACCATTTTCTCACACTGGAGCTGGCAGAATGTGTGTCCCATAAAGCTTCTTTGGAGAACATCTCCATGTATTTTCCCAGCCTGTATGTTTGATTAGTGAAGAAAACAATGAAATATACTATACTCAAGGACAACTTTGATCCACCTTTGATCCACCCACAACTTTTGATTTACCTCTCTAGTAATCCTGAAAACCTTGATTATCTTATTCAGGTGCGTTTGATCATGTTTGGAGCTAAAGGACCAGAGATGAGAAACCCAGTAATACAGTGCTTGTCATTTCTGAACCATACTAAAGTGTTTCTGAACCATAAATTATTAAAGTACTTGAATTAATTCGTTCTGGTAATTCTATAGTTGCTGTGATAAATAACAACTATAGTAATATAAACAAAATACTGTACTAGGTTTATATTATACTACAATACTAAAGTATACTACAGTATTTATTACAGTTTATCAGTTCACTATAGTTAATAATACAGTAGCATTCATTAAAGAGTGTTGTGAATACTATAATATCTACAGTATAATAAACTTTACTATAGTAGTGTTTGTTCATGTGGGGACACTGATTGCTTCACTTCAGTTTGATATCTTTTGATTTTCTAAGCATTACAGTAGTTGTGCTGAAGTTAACATCTCAAGATGTGTTAACAGTCTTAGTTTGATAACAAACACACATTATAAAATAGATAAAGCCAATAACATAAGTAAAATATCAACCATAATTAAGAAAGATTGGGTGGTGGGTAATCCCAAATAATCTCAGAAGACAAGGTCCACCTGTAGCTGAAGCTTGTTTCCGTGTCTCTCCTCTTCTGCTTCTTTTAAGCAGTGGACGTCCTTCAGCATCTTTCTCCACCCGTCGAGAGCATTGTATGATAACACTGACATTTTGTGCTCTAGCTCCCAATATTTAATATTACCACCAAAACTTCAAGATCACTCTCTCGATAAATATACTCAACTTTTTTTGAGCAAGAAGCATGTCTGCCAGGAGAAAAGCATCCTCTGCTTTCCCTCTGTTTTGCCGAGCAGACATTTCAACAATCATATATTGCAAAGGAAGATAAAAACATGGATAGACAAAAGGAGGATTGAGGACGAGGTGTAGGGAGGCTATCGGGAAAGTCAGGAGAAACAAAAAGGCAGGCTAAGTGTTTCGGACAGTGAAAGAGAGTAAGGTGAAAAAAATAAAGAACAGAGTAACAGTGTTAACTTGAGGACAGTGAAGTTTTGAGAGAGAGAGGAGTATAGAAGAAGCTCTTAAAAGAGCTGTTGGTTTTCTTGCAAAGGGATACACTAAGTGGAGGTAACACTAGAGAAAAGTGGTTTGTAAGAACAGGAGCTGTAGGACAAAGGAACACAAAACAGTTAACTCTTTTGAAGCAAGGCTTCTTTGATTAGTCACATGCAAAACTGCAACAAAATAAATTAAAATTAAAATAAAAAATGTAATTTATGCATTTAGCAGACACTTTTATCCAAAGCGACTTACATTACATTCAGGCTAACATGCGAGGGCCCACCGTGAATAGTGATGTCATGCACTGACAGCCAATCAGACTGCAGCAGCTGGCCAAAGAGCGGAAATTGCGTCACAGCCAATCAGATTTTTTCATGCATTTATTTGGACCGGGGTTCGAATCCCACTCACGCAGGTCTAATCCATTATTTCACAGCTTTGAACCTTTTAATCATACTAAATTCTAACATTTAGCAACACATTACAGCTGCAAAGTGTTTTTTTTTTTTTTTTTTTTTTTTTTTGCCTTGTCTTTTTGGATTACAAAGCAAAGGATTATGAATGAATGATTAGTATTAAAATAAATACAGTAAAATATTGATAGTATACATTACATGGTTATATTAAAAGCACAAATGGATATATTAAATATTAAATGGCTTTTGAAAAGTAAATTAAAGACATTTAACTCAGTAATATTCAAGTACTGAATGAAAATTGATTGATGGAATAATTTAAGTCACACTTAAGATAAATTATCAAGTAAGTGTTTCCAAAACAATATAAACTGTAAAATATTATTCATACGAAGTGGAACACACCACTCGTTAAGCAATTTGTCATTCTCAGTTGTTCTTATTAAATGCTTTAAGCACTTTTTAAGATCAATCCAAAGTAATAGAATAGAAATAATAGAATTCTGACAATAGATATAGATATTACAATCTCACACTGAAACATAAAATAATTAAAATATACATTATATATATATATATATATATATATATATATATATATATATATATATATATAGTTAAATATTGCTAAGCGGCAAATTAATATCACATATTTTTCTGATACTTTTCGTTCAGATCATGCTGCAAAAAATGCTGTTCTCCCTCAGTATTTTTGTCTTGTTTTCCAGTGAAAATAAATACGTGCATAAATAAATCTTAAATAAAGATACATTTACTGGAGATAAAAAAATACATGAAATACAAAGACAAGTTTGAAAGGATTTTGTGATTAAAACAAGAAGTAATATCTGTTATTTGGTAAAAAAAAGTCACCTTAATTCAAAGAGAAGTTTTATGGCTCTCAGACTACCATTGAGAATGAATGGGAAACAGTTTAGGGCTGTTAAGCTAAACAGTTCAAGACAGCTGCGCGCATGGGATTCAAACCCCCAACCTTGTGCTTGTTAATGCAATGCTCTACCACTTGAGCTACTGGAACATTTAAAAAAAAAGTTTTTAAGCCAGAGAAAAGATATAAATTTAATGCAAGTGCACATTATATCAAACAGTGGGGAAAATGTGGTCGGCAAATAAAAAAAAAATTGTAATACTGTTTTGATTACATGGCAAAAAATATATAAAGAAAAAAAAAACACCAACTGTGACTATTCAATCACTTATGCATTTTATACACAGAGCTAAAAACTACTGCAAAATAGGTTACTATTTTATTTAATCAGAACACAATCTAATAATACTATAATTATTGTTTATTTATTTTGTGTTATTATTGCACAAAGCTTTAATGTTACGGTCCACACATGCAAATATGAGGTTAGCTAGAGGCTAGTTAATTCAGGATTTATTAAATGACCGCACTTTAAGAAAGAAATATATGACTTAAAATATGAGCCAGCCAAGCCGTGACCGGCTGAACTGAGATTGAGTCCAGGCACTGACCTGTCTGTAGTCTAATATGGTGATGTTATATTGCTAAAATTACAATAAAGACCTAATATCGACACAACATTCATACGCTTACCTTGCGCAGTAATGTTTTGAGACTGTAATAAATCGCTTATGGTCAGTTGTTGTTGTTGGCATTGAGAAAATGATCACCTTGCTGGTAATCTATAACTTCACCTTCATACATGCGTGTAACTTTCATGACTAGAGGAGGCAAAACGTGACACTTACACGCATCTCAAGTGGACCAGTGTGTCTGCTACACGCTTTGGCATTTAGCATTTTTTGTTTTTTGACATTTAGGCACTTTAGAAATTGTGTTTTAATACACTACCAGTCAAAAGGTTTTGATTAATAAGAAGAAGTCTCTTCTGCTCACCAAGCCTTAATTTATTTGATCCAAAATACAGTAAAAACAATAATACTGTGATTTTTTTATTTATTAAAATGTAATTTATTTCTATGATCAAAGCTGAACTTTCAGCATTCAGAAATAATTTTTATATGCTAATTTGCTGCTCAAGAAACATTTATTATTATTATTATTATTATTATTATTTTTGTTGTTGAAAACAGATTAGATTTTTTTTCCAGGTTTCTTTGATTTTTTACCTTAAAGGGTTAGTTCACCCAATAATCTAAATTATGTAATTAACAACTCACCCTCATGTCGTTCCAAACCCGTGAGACCTCCGTTTATCTTTGGAACACAGTTTAAGATATTTTAGATTTAGGCTGAGAGCTCTCAGTCCCTCCATTGAAGCTGTGTGTACGGTCTACTGTCCATGTCCAGAAAGGTAAGAAAAACATCATCAAAGTAGTCCATGTGAAATCAGAGGGTCGGTTAGAATTTGTTGAAGTATCGAAAATACATTTTGGTCCAAAAATAGCAAAAACTACGACTTTATTCAGCATTGTCTTCTCTTCCGCGTCTGTTGTGAGAGAGTTCAAAACAAAGCAGTTTGTGATATCCGATATTACCTGCTTCAAAATGAATGCTGTTAATGAAATTACTGTTGAAACATTTGCAGTTAGCAGCTACTATACAAATAAACACTCTATAACAGATTTATATAAACAATGAATAACTGTTCAAGGCAAATAAAAGTATACGTGTATACGAAGCATAAATCTTTCTTCAGATTTCAGAATTAGCACTTTGTCATTTGTTATTTGTTGAGGTCGTGTCCGTCTGATGTTCATCATATTCATGATGTTCGCTACTGTAATGAACATAGCTTTTTAATAAGTACGGAAAATTCCCTTGAGTGTTTGCATTGAAAGAATGTACAGGGGTACTTAAGATTTAAAAACACTGACTCATTTGATGCTTTCTCGTTAAAATCATATAATTTGCTTTTAATTCAATAGAAGGTTTACACACACTAGGGATTACCAACATGGTGTCTTCAGATTCATGATCAATCCAGCTCTCTATTCTAGATCAGTGATCTACAGTGTTGTGAATCTGAGCTTGATGGAAATTAATGAACAGTGCATTCAGTGACATTTAAACAAACAGGATAATAACTCACACTGAATTTGTTTTTCATGAGAAATGTCCACAATGACACAAATCACAAATGTTAACTATTGAGACACCAAACTACTGAACACCAGCACATCTAGTGACCCAAAATGTCTGATTAACCTGTAACTTTTCACTTTTAACTGTGCTGACATTTATCATCAAAACAATAGCAGCTGCAGCATCTCATCTTCAATGTTTGATCATTTTCAACATTTTCGATGCAACAAATTGTATACCTTACTAAATTGAAACAATATAATAATATTTAGACATAATATAAATAATTCACATGCATATAATTTATTTTGCACTATTTCATGATGTCTCACCTCAGTGTCTTGAGTTGACAGTTTGGATCCTGTGGTAAATCACTGAGCTGCTTCACTCCTGATTCTCCAGGATCATTTCCTGTGACATCCAGCTCTATCAGGTGTGAAGGGTTTGATCTCAGAGCTGAAGACAGAGCTTTATAACCTTCTTCACTGATACTGCAGTCTGAAAGTCTATTAAATAAGATGTTATTCTTCCTTATAACACAGATTGTTACACAAGTACATGTTATAAAATGAAGAAAATAAAGATAAAGTAAAATAAATTTGGCCTGAATTAACTTTTCACAGTAAAGCTGGGTAAAGTTCTTTACTGGTGAATGTAAACTACAATAAATGCAATAAAAAAATTTCTGCAGTTTTAATTTTCCACAATTATAACCAACAGTTGCAATCAAAACTACCCAAACCCTCAGAGATTGTAGCAAAAATGGCAAAGTCAACAGAGATCTCGCAAAAGCTATAGAGAAGCTATAGAGAATAAATAACTGTATTCCTTTAGGAAGTCTAAGGCTATATTAAATCAATATTAAATCAATATTCAATACAGTGGCTAACTTAACGAAAAATAAAGCCTCAACAAGTGTTGACATTTCCCAACACCACAGCAGTAATGACTTTATGAACTACTTTACTTCTAAAATCGATACTATTAGAGATAAAATTGCAACCATTCAGCCGTCAGCTACAGTATCACATCAGACAGTCCACTATAGACCCCCTGAGGAACAGTTCCACTCATTCTCTACTATAGGAGAGGAAGAATTGTATAAACTTGTTAAATCATCTAAACTTACCCTATACCATCTAAGCTCTTAAAAGAGGTGCTTCCAGAAGTCATAGGTCCTTTTCTGACTATTAGTAATTCCTCATTGTCATTAGGATATGTCCCCAAAACCTTCAAACTGGCTGTTATTAAGCCTCTCAAAAAAAGCCACAACTTGACCCCAGAGAACTAGTTAATTATAGACCAATCTCGAATCTCCCTTTTCTTTCCAAGATACTAGAAAAGGTGGTATCCTCACAATTATATTCCTTCTTAGAGAAAAATGGTATATGCGAGGATTTCCAGTCAGGATTTAGACCGTATCATAGTACTGAAACTGCTCTCCTTAGAGTTACAAATGATCTGCTCTTATCATCTGATCGTGGGTGTATCTCTCTATTAGATTTATTGGATCTTAGTGCTGCGTTTGACACAATTGACCACAACATTCTTTTGCATAGACTTGAACACTTTGTTGGCATCAGTGGAAGTGCATTAGCATGGTTTAAATCGTACTTATATGATCGCCATCAGTTCGTAGCAGTGAATGAAGATGTATCATATCGATCACAAGTGCAGTATGGAGTACCTCAAGGCTCAGTTCTAGGGCCGCTACTCTTCACGCTTTATATGTTACCCTTGGGAGATATCATCAGGAAACATGGTGTTAGCTTTCACTGTTATGCTGATGATACGCAGCTCTATATTTCCTCGCAGCCCGGTGAAACACACCAATTTGAAAAACTAATGGAATGCATAGTCGATATAAAAAATTGGATGACGAGTAATTTCTTACTGCTAAATTCAGAAAAAAACAGAGGTGTTAATCATAGGGCCTAAAAACTCTACTTGTAATAACCTAGAACACTGTCTAAGACTTGATGGTTGCTCTGTCAGTTCTTCGTCATCAGTTAGGAACCTAGGTGTGCTACTTGATCGCAATCTTTCCTTAGAAAGCCACGTTTCTAGCATTTGTAAAACTGCATTTTTCCATCTCAAAAATATATCTAAATTACGGCCTATGCTCTCAATGTCAAATGCAGAAATGTTAATCCATGCATTTATGACTTCAAGGTTAGACTATTGTAATGCTTTATTGGGTGGTTGTTCTGCACGCTTGGTAAACAAACTACAGCTAGTCCAAAATGCAGCAGCAAGAGTTCTTACTAGAACCAGGAAGTATGACCATATTAGCCCGGTCCTGTCCACACTGCACTGGCTCCCTATCAAACATCGTATAGATTTTAAAATATTGCTTATTACTTATAAAGCCCTGAATGGTTTAGCACCTCAGAATTTGAATGAGCTCCTTTTACATTATACTCCTCTACGTCCGCTACGTTCTCAAAACTCAGGCAATTTGATAATACCTAGAATATCAAAATCAACTGCGGGCGGCAGATCCTTTTCCTATTTGGCTCCTAAACTCTGGAATAACCTACCTAACATTGTTCGGGAGGCAGACACACTCTTGCAGTTTAAATCTAGATTAAAGACCCATCTCTTTAACCTGGCATACACATAACATACTAATATGCTTTTAATATCCAAATCCGTTAAAGGATTTTTAGGCTGCATTAATTAGGTAAACTGGAACCGGAACACTTCACATAACACCGTACTTTCTACATCATTAGAAGAATGGCATCTACGCTAATATTTGTCTGTTTCTCTCTTGTTCCGAGGTCACCGTGGCCACCAGATCCAGTCTGTATCCAGATCAGATGGTCACTGCAGTCGCCCGGATCCAGTACGTATCCAGACCAGATGGTGGATCAGCACCTAGAAAGGACCTCTACTGCCCTGAAAGACAGCGGAGACCAGGACAACTAGAGCCCCAGATACAGATGCCCTGTAAAGACCTTGTCTCAGAGGAGCACCAGGTCAAGACCACAGGAAACAGATGATTCTTCTGCACAATCTGACTTTGCTGCAGCCTGGAATTGAACTACTGGTTTTGTCTGGTCAGAGGAGAACTGGCCCCCCAACTGAGCCTGGTTTCTCCCAAGGTTTTTTTCTCCATTCTGTCACCGTTGGAGTTTCGGTTCCTTGCCGCTGTCGCCTCTGGCTTACTTAGTTGGGGTCACTTCATCTACAGCGATATCATTGACTTGATTGCAAATTAAAACAGACACTATTTCAACTGAACAGAGATGACATAACTGAATTCAATGATGAACTGCCTTTAACTATCATTTTGCATTATTGAGACACTGTTTTCCAAATGAATGTTGTTCAGTGCTTTGGCGCAATGTATTTTGTTTAAAGCACTATAAAAATAAAGGTGATTGATTGATTGATATGAAGATTTCCAAGAAAGTAAAAGTTCCTAGAGACACAGATGATCAATGGACTTTCCTGCAGGACAGTCTTCCCAAAGCACACATCCAAATCTACTTCTGCTTGGTTCAGGGATCAGTCAGCGTTTATTGGTGATAAAAAAAAAAAAAAAAAAAAAAAAAAAAAAAAAGATTTTTAAACAAACGTTTAGATCCAATTTGAATTTCATCATTATTCTCAGAATAACTCAGAATTAAACTCTCTCTAATACTTTACAGATGGCTTTGTTGAATTATTTTCATAAAATGTTGTTCTCTGCAACAAAATGTATTGCAAGGGGGTTGAATATTTTTGATTGCAACTGTATTATAACCTTCTTCAGTGATACTGCAGTCTTCAAGTCTTCAGAAAGACTAAATAAATAATTCAAATTAAAAACATTTAATACACTATTATGATATTGACATTTCCCATCACTTCAAAAATCAATCCGTTTGTCAATAACACACCAATTTCACATTACTGACCCATTCCTTGTGACACAGCACCAGTTTACAGATCAGCTGGAGCTTTACATTGATTCATGTTTAGATTGACCAAATTCAGACCTGAGTATCTGTAGTGTCTGTGAATTTCTCAGCAGACTGGAGATTTCTGTCACTCCAGAGTCTCCTATTTGATTCATGCTCAGATCCAGCTCTCTGAGGTTTTAATTAAACGCTGATGCAAGAGCAGCACAACCTTCATCTGTAATACTGATGCAGTTTAACCTGTAGAAGAGAGAACACAACTAATTAAGATATACATACAATTACACAAATAACAGCTTTAGCTACTTTTATCTGCAAATATTAGATTTGCATGATAATCACACTGTGAAATTATTTAATTTGATAATTATACAAATACTTTGTATTTTACAGTACAATACTAAAGCCTAAACTACCCTTACAACACTACATTGAACAAGCAGCTTGAAGAAGGATTTACATTTTGAAGGATTGAATGATAGATTTATTATTGTAATTATTATGTCTTAATTTCTTTACTTTCAAATGTTAGGCCCTCAGGCGTTTTTTTTTTTTTTTTTTTTTTTTTTTTTGATGGAAAACTGAACAATGACCTTTAAATTTCTGTGTTTAGCTCATAACAGGTTTATAAACACAATGTTGGAAATTACATGAACACAAAACTAGGTGATCCTTTTAAATTCATGTTATAAACTCAAAATAACTCACTCAACTGCCTTTTTTTATTTTATTTAACAGCCATTTAGAACTTCTGCTCTTCTAACTTAAAATGCAGCCTTTTGTTATTTATTAACTGCATTACCCCATTTTATAATTTCGAGTTTAATTTGATTAATTGCAGTCCTGGGCCCGATAAAGATTGATCTTAGAGCTTAAGAGAACTTCCTATGAGTAATTTTGCGATTGTTCGTTATTGTTTTACAATGCACTGAACACCGTTGCACATAGCTTTGTTTTAAGTGCTACCTAGGAGTCACTGTAGGTTTGTCAAGTGCTGAAATGTCACGTTATAGACTGGCTCTTAATTGTAGTACATGATCGTTTATTGACGTTAACCCTCTGGAGTATAAGGGTATTTTTGGGGCCTGGATAAGTTTGTCATGCCCTGACATTTGTGCTTTTTTCAGTTTCTTATAAATATCTAAATGGGTAAAGTCTAATCTCACTGTAATCAGCATAAACTGGGCTATAATAATGTGTGAAATGCATGTATGTACATGATTGTTTTTTGAGAAAAAAAATATGTGTGGTTGGTGCAAAACTAAAAATGTAAAATTATTTCTAATTTACTCACTTACAGAAAACAATATATTGATTAAAATTTTCTAAGACACTTTTTATTGGTAAAAGTCATATGCGTTTAGGCATCAACTATCATGAATATCATTGTGATTTACACCTGAGAATACAAAGGTCCGCATAATGAGCTGCATAATGAGCGTTTAAGTCAGCTTGTTTCACTGAGAGGGAAGATTTATAATAAAGAATGTGAGAACAAAATAAATTATATGTTTGTAGTTTATTTTGAATATATTTAATTATCCCACAACATAATTTTATATCCACTTGGGGGATAGAGAGAGAGAGAGAGAGATACATTATTTCCAGGTCCAATACATAGCTGGTTTTAATGTACTTCAAGTCTTTAACATATTTTTTCCCCCAGTCTTTGAAGCATTTCATGCATCTTTTATTCTGTCATTTACTTTTAAATGTGTATTTCAAATTTTTCTGCCCTTTTTAATAATTTACTTTATAAATTAATAAAAAAAAAATAAAACGAGTCATAAAGTGTACATTAAAAGAATAATATAAACCTTATTTTATAATGATATTGCTTTTGAATCAAGTTAAATGTGTAACCTGCCGATTGTCCTGCAGCTGACCGCATAAATCGGTCTTCTTAAAAAGCACTTAGAGCTTAACTATTACTCCAGAGCACTCGTAGATCTACGATGATTTGTTGTTGGCGGCTGTACTGCGTTTGAGCTCCGTCACTATATTCTTTTCATTGACTATTTTTTACTTAAAAATCAATTTTATACATCATCGTTTCCGTTTATATAACGTGTGAATATATCCTTTATTGTATTCTACAACAAAAACAATCAGAGCGCCTCGCTATCACTAGTTTTATTTTGATCTCTAGCATCAGCAAGCGTGGTTGCTGCTAACTGTCGTGCCGTGGGGAAGCAGATTCGCGACCTGGAGGTGAGGCAGGCCCAGCTGAGAGAGCGGAGAGCCACGCTGGAATCATCCCGGGCTGATGCTCACAAGTCCGGGGTAAGTATACAGCGTGCAGCTAACAGTCCCACCACGTCTACTCCATGTGTTTCTCTGCACAGGCCCGGTGCACCCAGGACACGATCTTCCCAGATGTCATTCACTGCGACGCCGGGACACCACGGACCCTGGGTGCATCCACAGCGGAGGATGCGAGCCGGGTCCCGGGCGACGACTTCTCCCCCTCCTGCCTTTGAGATCTCCATCCGGAACCGCTTCGCTCCCCTCCGCGAGGCAGGACGCGACGCTGTGATCATCGGAGACTCCATCATCCGACACGTAAGTGCTACGTTAGCCGAAGGTAAAGTGCACACTCATTGTTTGCCTGGTGCTCGTGTTCTCAATGTTTCTGCGATCCTGAAGGCCGACGAGAGCTCCAGAGCGGTCGTGCTTCACGCTGGGGTTAACGACACCATGCTGCGGCAGACGGAGACGCTGAAGAGGGACATCAGGAGCCTGATCGAGACGGTTCGCAGCACGACGCCCGCGGCAACGATCGTCGTGTCAGGACCACTGCCCACGTATCGACGAGGACACGAAAGGTTCAGTTGACTTTTTGCTTTAAATGAATGGTTGTTGTCATGGTGTAAAGAACAGAAACTGCTATTTGTTAATAACTGGAATCTTTCTGGGAGCGTCCTAGGCTGTTTCGCGCTGATGGATTACACCCCAGCAGAGTCGGAGTGTAGCTACTCTCTGACAACATCTCCAGGACACTTCGCTCCATGTGACTACTAAGTCAATTCTCAGATAACTATTATGATGAGTTTTGTTCCACCCGCTTAAATGATAAAAGTACTTGCGCTGTAAAAACTATTAAGACTGTGTCTGTTCCCCGAATAGTGAGGTCAAAATATAATGTAGGATCTAGAAAAAAATCTTATCGTAATTAAACCAGAAAAATGTAAAGTAAATGAACAAAAACTATTTTTAAAGTTTGGGCTCATAAATATTAGATCACTCACACCAAAAGCAGTTATTGCAAATGAAATGATCACAGATAATAGTTTTGATTTACTCTGCTTGACTGAAACCTGGCTAAAACCAAATTATTATTTTGGTCTAAATGAGTCTACTCCACCAAACTACTGTTATAAGCATGAGTCACGTCAGACTGGTCATGGCGGAGGTGTTGCAACAATATATAGTGATATTCTCAATGTTACCCAGAAAACAGGATACAGGTTTAACTCTTTTGAAATACTTCTGCTAAATGTTACTCTGTCAGACATGCAAAAGAAATCTAATGTATCTCTTGCTCTGGCTACTGTGTATAGACCACCAGGGCCGTATACAGAATTCCTAAAAGAATTTGCAGATTTCCTCTCAGACCTTCTAGTTACAGTTGATAAGGCGCTAATCATGGGAGATTTTAATATTCACGTTGATAATGCAAATGATACATTAGGACTTGCGTTTACTGACCTAATAAACTCCTTTGGAGTCAAGCAAAATGTCACCGGGCCCACTCATTGTTTTAATCATACACTAGATTTAATTATATCGCATGGAATCGATCTTACTGCTATAGATATTGTACCTCAAAGTGATGATATTACAGACCATTTCCTTGTATCGTGCATGCTGCGTATAACTGATATTAACTATATGTCGCAGCGATACCGTCTGGGCAGAACTATTGTTCCAGCCACCAAAGAAAGATTCGCAAATAAACTGCCTGATCTATCGCAACTGCTATTTGTACCCAAAAATACACATGAATTAGACTAAATTTCTGACAACATGGGCACTATTTTCACTAATAAATTAGAAGCCGTTGCTCCGATCAAATTGAAAAAAGTTAGAGAAAAACTTACTGTACCATGGTATAACAGTAATACTCACTCTCTCAAGAAAGTAACTCGTAGTCTTGAACGCAAATTGAGAAAACCAACTTAGAAGTTTTTAGAATTGCATGGAAAAACAGTATGTCCAGCTATAGACAGGCTCCAAAAATGCTAGGGCAGAGCATATACACAAACTCATTGAAAATAACTAAAACAATCCAAGGTTTTTATTTTGCACAGTGGCTAAGTTAACAAATTACCAGACGCCACCTGATTCAAATATTCCACCAACGTTAAATAGTAATGACTTTATGAATTTTTTCACTGATAAAATAGATAACATTAGAAATACAATAGCAAATGTAGATTCTACAGCGTCTAACACTTCAGTTTCATCCATCGCACCCAAAGATAAACTGCAGTGCTTTACAAATATAGGACAGGAAGAGCTAAATAAACTTATCACTATATCTAAACCAACAACATGTTTATTAGATCCTGTACCCACTAAATTACTGAAAGAGCTGTTACCTGTAGCCGAAGAACCGCTTCTCAATATCATTAACTCGTCGTTATCTTTACGTCACGTCCCAAAACCATTCAAGCTGGCGGTTATCAAGCCTCTTATTAAGAAACCAAAACTAGATCCTAGTGTACTGGCAAATTATAGGCCTATTTCAAATCTTCCATTTTTGTCTAAAATTTTAGAAAAAGTTGTGTCTGCTCAATTGAGCACCTTCCTGCATAAAAATGATCTGTATGAAGAATTTCAGTCAGGTTTTAGGCCCCACCATAGCACAGAAACTGCACTTGTTAAAATTACAAATGACCTGCTCCTTGCGTCAGATCAAGGCTGCATCTAATTTCTAGTCTTGCTTGATCTTAGTGCTGCGTTCGACACCATAGATCATGACATACTCATAGATAGATTACAAAACTAGTATTCAAGGGCAGGCTCTAAGATGGTTTATATCCTACCTGTCCGATCGCTACCATTTTGTTTACTTAAATGGGGAGTCATCTCATTTATCATCAGTAAAATATGGAGTGCCACAAGGATCCATCCCAGGTCCCCTTCTATTTTCAATATACATGTTGCCCCTTGGTAATATTATTAGAAAATACGGAATTAGCTTCCACTGTTATGCTGATGATACTCAGCTATATATCTCAACGAGACCAGATGAAACTTCCCAATGATCTAAGCTAACAGAGTGTGTTAAAAATGTAAAAGATTGGATGACAAATAATTTTCTCCAATTAAATTTGGATAAGACAGAGATACTAATTATTGGACAAAAAAAACACTACACAGAATCTTGTAGATTACAATCTGCAACTAGACGGATGTACTGTTACTTCCTCTACAGTCAGAAATCTGGGTGTTATATTAGACAGCAATTTGTCTTTTGAAAATCATATTTCCAATGTTACAAAAACTGCATTCTTCCATCTTAGAAACATTGCCAAGCTACGAAACATGTTATCTGTTTCTGATGCAGAAAAGCTAGTTCATGCATTCATGACCTCTAGACTGGACTATTGTAATGCACTTCTAGGCTGTTGTCCTGCTTCGTCAATAAACAAGCTACAGGTAGTCCAAAATGCAGCAGCTAGAGTCCTTACGAGGTCAAGAAAATATGATCATATTACCCCAATTGTACAGTCTCTGCACTGGCTACCTATTAAGTTCCGTATCAGTTACAAATTATCATTACTTACCTATAAGGCCCTAAATCGTTTAGCTCCTGCATACCTAACTAGCCTTCTACCACGCTACAACCCATCACGCACCCTAAGGTCACAAAACGCTGGACTTTTGGTATTTCCTAGGATAGTAAAGTCCACTAAAGGAGGTAGAGCTTTCTCACATTTGGCTCCCAAACTCTGGAATAGACTTCCTGATAATGTTCGGTGTTCAGACACACTCTCTCTGTTTAAATCTAGATTAAAAACACATATCTTTCGCCAAGCATACGAATAATGTATCTTTTAAATTGTGAGTGTAGTTGCATCTGATCAAAGGTGCATTTTTATTCATTAGCTTGGGTTAAACAAATTTTACTTTGTTGGATCAGCAGCTATGCTAATGATGTCTCTATTTTGTTTCTGCTGGGATCTTCATCCCGTGGTAACTAGGATTTACACAAGCTCCAGTCTGGATCCAGAACACCTGAGAAGAGATGATGCTGACCCTCAGAGGACCTCAGATGATGCTAACCCTGAATCAACAAACAGAACTAACAATTATTGCTACATGTGTGATTGCATCATATCATAACTTAATTAATAATATTGATAGTTCATCGTCTAGCTGACTACGTCTTGTATTATTATTATTATTATTTTTATTTTTTCTAAAATCCTGTCAAATGTGCACAAACTACTAGCTACTACTAAATATTGTAGAAACATAATTTTCTGTAAAGTTGCTTTGTAACAATCTGTATTGTAAAAAGCGCTATACAAATAAACTTGAATTGAATTTAATTGAATTTTCAAGTGCTACTTAAGTTATGATGCTTTTAGGAAACAGAGTAAGTCTATTGTTGGTTATCTGGCTTGGCTCGGTGTTAATCTTGGTGGTGGTGGTGTTGGCGCAGTGGATAAGACACATGCCTTTGGTGTGAGAGACCTGGGTTCGAATCCACTGTGAGTCACCCGACATTTAACCCCTACTTTTTTGTAATTTTGTAATCAATTGTAAGTTGCTTTTGATAAAGGCCTCAGCTAAATGAATAAGTGTTAAAAAAAAAACAAATGAGGGGTGGTGTTAGCGCAGTGGATAAAACACACGTCTGTGGTGTGGGAGACCCGGGTTCGAATCCACTGTGAGACACCAATGTGTCCCTGAGCAAGACACTTAACCCCCTAGTTGCTCCAGAGGCGTGCGACCTCTGACATACAGTATTGTTCAAAATAATAGCAGTACAATGTGACTAACCAGAATAATCAAGGTTTTTAGTATATTTTTTATTGCTACGTGGCAAACAAGTTACCAGTAGGTTCAGTAGATTCTCAGAAAACAAATGAGACCCAGCATTCATGATATGCACGCTCTTAAGGCTGTGAAATTGGGCAATTAGTTGAAAGGGGTGTGTTCAAAAAAATAGCAGTGTCTACCTTTGACTGTACAAACTCAAAACTATTTTGTACAAACATTTTTTTTTTCTGGGATTTAGCAATCCTGTGAATCACTAAACTAATATTTAGTTGTATGACCACAGTTTTTTAAAACTGCTTGACATCTGTGTGGCATGGAGTCAACCAACTTGTGGCACCTCTCAGCTGTTATTCCACTCCATGATTCTTTAACAACATTCCACAATTCATTCACATTTCTTGGTTTTGCTTCAGAAACAGCATTTTTGATATCACCCGTAATCATAATTCGACGTCTCGCTGGTACTAGCTGGGGTGCAACTGCCAAGGTGCTTCGAATATCAACAGTAGCTCTCGTCTTCTCCACAGCTGAATACTGTGCTCCAGCCTGGTGCAGAAGCCCACACGCCAGGAAAGTCGACACTGCCATAAACACCGCCCTTCGGACTATAACTGGCTGCCTGAATTCTACCCCTGTCTACCATCTGCCAACACTAGCAGGAATTGCCCCGGCCGGCCTCCGACGAGAGGCTGCTACCCTCGCTCTTGCAAGGAAAGCCCAAAGATGCAACTGGCATATCCTGCACAATACCACCACAACAGCACTGCCTCCTCATAGACTGAAGTCCCGCCACCCGTACAACAAGGCGGCACAAGACCTGCTCAGGTCCATCCCTGAGGACCTGTCTACAGAGGCATGGCTCGCGGCAGCTTGGAAGCAGGAGTGGGAGTCAGCAGGACCCTCACGAATCCACCGTTACATCTTTGACCCTGGAGGCGGTCTTGAAGGAGAGGATCTGCCACGTCGGCAATGGACTCTGCTAAACCGCCTGCGAACTGGGGTGGGACGTTACAAAGCATCGATGAGGAAGTGGGGCCTGGAGGACAGAGCAGTGTGTGAGTGTGGGGAGCCAGAGCAGACCGCTGAGCACATAATCACCACCTGTCCACTGTATAAACCACCTTCGGAGGCCGGCCTCTTCGACGTGGGACCTGAGATGAGAACGTGGCTGAGTTCTACTGAGCTGGACATTTGATGACGACACACGAAAGAAGAAGAAGAAGATATCACCCCACAAGTTCTCAATTGGATTAAGGTCTGGAGATTGGGCTGGCCACTCCATAACATTAATTTTGTTGGTTTGGAACCAAGACTTTGCCCGTTTACTAGTGTGTTTTGGGTCATTGTCTTGTTGAAACAACCATTTCAAGGGCATTTCCTCTTAAGCATAGGGCAACATGACCTCTTCAAGTATTTTAACATATGCAAACTGATCCATGATCCCTGGTATGCGATAAATAGGCCCAACACCATAGTAGGAGAAACATGCCCATATCATGATGCTTGCACCTCCATGCTTCACTGTCTTCACTGTGTACTGTGGCTTGAATTCAGAGTTTGGGGGTCGTCTCACAAACTGCCTGTGGCCCTTGGACCCAAAAAGAACAATTTTACTCTCATCAGTCCACAAAATGTTCCTCCATTTCTCTTTAGGCCAGTTGATGTGTTCTTTGGCAAATTGTAACCTCTTCTGCACATGCCTTTTTTTTAACAGAGGGACTTTGCGGGGGATTCTTGAAAATAGATTAGCTTCACACAGACGTCTTCTAACTGTCACAGTACTTACAGGTAACTCCAGACTGTCTTTGATCATCCTGGAGGTGATCATTGGCTGAGCCTTTGCCATTCTGGTTATTCTTCTATCCATTTTGATGGTTGTCTTCCGTTTTCTTCCACGTCTCTCTGGTTTTGCTCTCCATTTTAAGGCATTGGAGATCATTTTAGCTGAACAGCCTATCATTTTTTGCACCTCTTTATAGGTTTTCCCCTCTCTAATCAACTTTTTAATCAAAGTACGCTGTTCTTCTGAACAATGTCTTGAACGACCCATTTTCCTCAGCTTTCAAATGCATGTTCAACAAGTGTTGGCTTCATCCTTAAATAGGGGCCACCTGATTCACACCTGTTTCTTCACAAAATTGATGACCTCAGTGATTGAATGCCACACTGCTATTTTTTTGAACACACCCCTTTCAACTAATTAAACTAATTGCCCAATTGCACAGCCTTAAGAGCGTGCATATCATGAATGCTGGGTCTCGTTTGTTTTCTGAGAATCTACTGAACCTACTGGTAACTTGTTTGCCACGTAGCAATAAAAAAATATACGAAAAACCTTGATTATTCTGGTTAGTCACATTGTACTGCTATTATTTTGAACAATACTGTATATAGCAATTGTAAGTCGCTTTGGATAAATGTATAAATGAATAAATGTAAATGTAAATCTTCAGTTCTCTCTTCACAGCAGTTCAGTCAGTGTACTGTGTGAGTACATTAATTACTCCGGGATATTGGTTTGTTTGAACTCAGAGGGAGTGTCAGCCACATAAAAAAAGTGAACAGCTTAAGTCATTTGTGGATTAATTTGTATTGAAGAGGCAAACCATTTAAAACGATTCAGTTAGATTTGGTGAACTGGTTCAAGAAGATCCGGTTACATCAAATGATTCGTTCGCGAACTGGATATCACAAACTGCTTTGTTTTGAACTCTCTCACAACAGACAGGGATGAGAAGACAATGCTGAATAAAGTCATAGTTATTTTTGTACCAAAATGTATTTTCAATGCTTCAAAAAAAAACTGACCCTCTGATGTCACATGAACTACTATGATTATGTTTTTCTTACCTTTCTGGACATGGACAGTATAGCGAACACACTTCAATGGAGGGACTGAGAACTCTCGGACTAAATCTAAAATATCTTAAACTGTGTTCCAAAGATAAACGGAAGTCTTACGGGTTTGGAACAACATGAGGGGCATAATTAATTTATATATTAATGACATAATTTTGCTATTTGGGTGAACTAACTCATTAAGTACAAGATGGAAGATCACACACTTTGCATTCTTATGCACTCATTACACATAAATGAAGGCCCTGGAATCTAGAGTTCATGCTGCAGATTTAACTGAGCTGAAGCATTTCTGTCCTCAATTCTGTGGCAAATGATCTAGGTCCATGTTAACAGATGGATCTTCTAACCAAACACTACTGATTGTCACAAAACGTACCTTAGTATCTCTAATTTGCAATTAATATTTTTCAATCCAGTGCAGAGCATCTTAACTGCATAATCCTGAAGATTATTATTGGTCATGTTCAGCTCTTTCAGATTGGTATCTGATCCAAGCTTTTTTCAGTTAAGCCACAATCATTTAACCTACAAGAGAAATAAATCAAATCACAGAGTTAGATACATGTAATGCATTTGTTAAATATATATATATATGTATATTCTCTGACATACGGCAGATGAACAGCTCAACACTGAGATCTTTGTGTCTCTGAAGATGATCTGAAGATGATCAGATGCTCATCATGACCTGGACATGACAATGAGATCAAGATCATGAGAGTTCAGAGAAACAAATGATGAAGAAAATAACTAGGGCTGAGTTTGAGTTATCAAGCAATCAATATACAAATAAAGTAAGCTACAAATATACTGCCATGTAATAATCGCTTCAGATCACTCACAACACACTTCTATTTACACAAACATTACTATCAGATCATTTAGAAGTTTAAAAGAAGATTAATTTTGCTCATGTTTACCGTCTCTCTATCCAGAAGAACAGGTTTGATCTGACCTCAGAATACTTTCGGTTTAAAATAGAAGAAGAAATAAAATAACACTTTTCAGAATTATTCTTAATGCTACATTTTACACGTAAAAACAGACTTGTAAAAATATTAGGGCTGCTCTGATCACGATCGGCCGATCGTTAATGCGCATCTCGTCAGAAAAGCCATTTACGTGGATTTGCGCATCTTCTCAGTTAACAACGGCTCCGTGTAGTAACAGCTGCTCTATGTGAAATCACGCACCTGAGGGAATTTACCGCTGATTAGAGAACCGGCTTTACTGACGAGATGCGCATAACGATCGACCAATCGTGATCGGAGCAGCCCTATAAATTATTGCAACACGTGTGGTCTTGAAATGGATTGTTTTATTAATATCTCTCTGTTTCTCGGTAGTTTGTTTCTTCAGCGACAGACAGGTATAAGTTATAACTGAACAAATCCCGCTTCATCCAGCTCTGAAATGCGTTCATCATTCTCCTAAATAAGTGTAATGGTGAAAGTATTCAGACTTACTTGCAGTAGTTCAGACGATCTTGTGCTGCAGGAACAGAATCCAGAAGTCTTTCAAACAATTCCAGTTTGTGATCGCTGTTAAACACCTGTGCGATCTTCACGATTGATGTTTGTCACCTGACACGACTTCATCTTGGAGAAAATCAAAGTCCAGTTAACAACAGATCTCGTGCATCAGCGCCACCAACTGGACAGGAATGTGAAGCACAAACACACCTGCTTTCTCCTTCTTCTTCCTTCTAACAGCAGATCCCAAACTAAAACAGTGCACTAGCGCCACCTGCTGTTTCTTCACATTCTCCCTCTCAATCTGCTCCATTCATCTCCTTCTGATACATTTGACTACTCTGAAGGGTTAATGAATAATGACAGACAAATCATATCAAATAATCCAAGACAAACATATCAGTCTGAAAGGTAATGATTATATGCTATATAACAGAATCATATACAGTTCTGTTTTTATCTGAAGAAATTTCATTACATTTCTTTCATTACAGAAATACACTATGAATTCAGATTGAAGGATTTCATTCAGTTATTCTGTAGGTTATGATGAATAATTAAGATATATTAAATGTATGATTCATTGAATTAGATCAGAACTCAATTAACTATAATAAACTTTCAGTTTCTACATACAAATAGAAAATGCCCAGTTATTTTCATCTTCTTTTCTGAATTTATCATCTCTGTTCAGTTTTACAGCTCGCTGTGATGTATATTTATGTGCTTTTCACAATCTGTCATTTAAGACTTAAATAGTTTTGAATCTAATGTCTATTAAAAGAGAAAAACTGAGACTGTAACTCATAAACTTATAAATTTGAAAAAGACAAAACAGCACTTTACCTCTTATTTACAGCTGAAATTAACATTTATATCATTTTACAATCAAACATTTAGTTATAATGTATGTATTTTAAATCCTACATTTAAGGAAATATTAGACAGACTAATGAATTTAGAGTCTTCTCCATTATTTACAGTCTTTCTGTACTCTTATTCAACATTTATAACACTGTTTTTTCATGTAATTTAAGTTTAAATGAGAAATATCACAGCTGTCTTATTTACTCTCAATGTAATTTATTCTCTAATATTTTGATATATCTAATATTCCTGTCTTAACCACTGTCCTCAAAATCCTGCATCAGAATCAGAAATAAGTTAAGATAAGAAATAAGATAAGATAAGTGCTATATATATCCATCTCAGAAGAATCCACAACTAATAATAATAATAATAATAATAATAATAATAATAATAAAAATGTATCTTCCAGACAGTGCATCCAGAGAAATTTCTGGATCTGATGAAGAGAAACCCCAGGAACACAGAAGAAAGATCTTGTTTGAGACTCGAATCTCAATCATTAGACGGTAAAAAGTGTAAAAAGACCTTTATCTGTTCTCACATGGACAGATATTCAATGAGTATGGCAGAAATTTAGGCAGTACCTCACCATTGTGAAGCAGAGTATTAATGATATTATAAAAGATATGGTGCTCAGAGAAAATGTGATTAAACCAAACAGAGGTCAGATTTGGATTAAAGAGTTCAGGATTGTTATTGGGAAAATGAAGATAACCATAAGAGGCCAGATATACACTGAAAAAAGTTTTTCAAGCACTTTATCCAATTAATGACTTTATGTACTGAACTGTAGACTTCTGTCTCCTCACAGCAGAGCTCCAGATCAGCTGTATGTCATGTTTGTTGACTGAGAGCTGTTCTGAGGAGCATCACTTTACTGACAGCTACAACATAGTGTGAACACAGCATATGAGCTTGAGTATCTGACAACAGCATTCTCTAACTGACTTGATCATGTCTTTATGGATCTGTTTGTTCCTCTGTTAGGATGCAGCTGACAGGACAGACTCCAGTAAGAGTCCTCAGTGTTGATCAAGTCCACATCTAACACATCTAGAGCGGGAATCATCTGAAGAAAACTCTGTAATGATGAACCGACCCATCTCAGGCCTTCTGGGTCCATTTGTAACACTGATTTATGTCCTGCTCCTGGACTAAGTGTTTGAAAAGCACTTATATTTTATTCAGCAGATAATGCTCAACCTCAGAAAAGAGGAGTTAGCTCCTAAAATTCAGTTCTGCCATATTGTGAACTCAGAGAGGAATAAAACCATATAGTTTTGATGCTGTTTGATTTGATTCTGAGATAAACTGTTAATAATAGTTTTTTCATGTTTTAAGAGGAAATGTTTTCAGATAAAAAAATATCATGTTTTTTTGTGTTTTTAATTTTAACGTTTGGAATTAAATTAAAATAAAACAGAAAAGTGCATGAATGTTCCCTTATTTGTTTGCTTTTTTCCATAATTTTCTAGTTTAACAAATTGTAAAAATAAAACAACTGATATAGATTTAACTTAGAAATAACACTGACAAATGTTTTATTCATCCAATTAAAAACAAAAATTTGGGTGATGATTCACATCTATATTTTTTAATTTAAGCCATTAAAAATAAATAACTTGTCATAAACAATATTTTTTAAAACTAAAACAATACATTTCTAAAATAAGACATTTTGTTTAGATTAAATCTATATATTTGTTGTTTGGATCAAAAGCAAAATTTAAATGAATTGAATTTCTTCTAAAAGAAAAATATACTTAGTGCCGACTTTTATAAATCTGTTATCATAGACATAGAAAATTTTGTCTAGGACAAGTTATTTATTTTTCATTGGCTCAAATAAAAAAAAATATAGATATGAATCATCACCCTACAATTTTTAATTAAATGAATGAAACATTTGTTGTTCAGTGACTCCTAAACCAGACACAGATATGTTCTCTAGTGTCTCTCAGAACTAATAAGGAAAGCTATATTAGAGTTCAGTAATATGAAGACTGTGTTGAGGCTGTTTTGTGAGACTCTCCTGGTTCTTTACTGCTGCTCATGAACACATGAAAGGTCTGACAGACACCAGTCCTCACAACCAGCAGTGTCTCAGCTCTATACAGTATGTCCATAAAACATTACCCATTCCTGAAGATGTCTGTGTACACCGGACTATGTGGATATTTCTGGAAACTTACTGTTCAGTGTAACTTTAGATCATTTCCGCACACAAACGACAAACCTGAAATTACACAGCATTTTACAACGACCAGATATGACCAGATTCAGATTCAGATCTCACTGAAGTCATTCTCGAAAACCTTCTTGATCACTATGGGTAGCTTTTAAAGTGAGAGTAAAATCTGTCTTTAAATCTGGAAACATCTGTAGCATCCTCTCAATGCCTGGGAACAATGACAGCCACCTTGTCTTGCTGTGAGAAAGCATCCTCCTTTACTCAATGTCAACTAAATCACATACTCCTTCAGGTTCTCAGTGCACAGTGTAAATGTGGAAGTACTGCTAGATTTTAAACATGATATTCTCAAGGTCAACATCTATTGTGTCTGCCCCCTGATGAATACAATTATTCAACCCACAACAATCAGTCTTGTTCTGCAGAAACCTCTTCAAATTTGCAAACACATTGTTTCTCTCTTCATCATGTCGGATTCCACCAAAATTTGTGTTGCAATTGTCTCCAGTAAATGCAATGCATTTTTCAGACAAATAGTTTTTTGCCATCGTTTTAGTGAGATAATGCCCAGTGAGACTAAAAAGAGGCTACATTATGGTTTCATCCTAATATGCTTATTTACATTTCTAATGTGAATTTTATTTTTATACTGTTTCATTATAGTGTTTTCATGTATATGCATATAGTTATATATTTATATGTTTAATGGCTTATTTTACGTGCTCACGCATCACGTGGGGAAAGAGGAGAATGATGAAGACGAGCAGAGAGAGGAGAGAAATTGTGTTTGATGTTAGTGGAAGAAAACAGGGTGTTCATGGAGAAAGCTCAGGCCTGCAACGAAGGGTGTGTGAGTGAGTGAGATCCTGAATGTGGACCCACTTCAGTGAGTTTTGTTACTGAATCTAGTGATTATTTCTTTGGGGAAATCTAAAAGTGTACGGTTTGGTTATTGAGCTGTACATTTGTACATTTTCCAATTTAATTCCCTAAAGTGTGTTTAACACTTGTGAAAATAGAAGTTTGATTTATTTCACATTGTTTCTTCTTTTAAAGGATTTGATTTGACATTGTAAAAGTTTGTTTCAGTTTATTTATTTTCCTCTTATTGCTTTACCAATGTAATTGTGTTATTTAAATATATGAACAAAGCCTCGTAAAACCAGTATTTGATTCTATAGTCTTTATTGCTGCTGAAACAGACAAAAACAGATTACACTTGACAGGTAAAGTTAAACACAGCATTGAAATAAATACTTACCCAGGCCCCAGCTTTAACATAGCAGGTATTGTTTATGGGGTTACAATCATTTTCAGTGGTTTCTGCTGTCTCATTAGGTGTGTCTTTCACCTCAATTCATTTTGTCTGCACACCGCCCTTCTTAGTTCAGGGCGTTTGATCAGCCTAACATAAGTCCTGTCGGGTGATTTCCTCTAACATGAAGAGTTTTGTTTAGCTTGTGATGTCCAGTGTGTGCTTGGTCCGAGCTGATAAACCCAGCGCGGTTTAGTTTCACTTTCGTTTCGTTTCATTACCGTTTGTTGAACAATCATCACACACAAGTGCTTCTTTTTAAACGCTTTATGAACATAGTTAACATCGGCTCCTCGGTCTCGGGTGACATCTATGGGTCAGTTCTGGTTCAGATGATACGAATCCTAAATGATGAATTCAGATCTTTGATGACGAAGCCTGCTTCAGTGTGTTTCTGCAGCTGTGGCTCATGGCAGGTTGTGTTGTGTGTGGAGAAAGCTCTGTTGAGCTTAGGGTTAGTTTGTGTTGTAGCAGTCATCTTTGGTGACCTGTAGCTGACCACTGAGTATTGTAGTTAGTTAGTTATTATTCTTAATAATATGATAATATTTATATATTTTAAAGTACAGTTTTTCCATAAACATAGCACATACTGTGACTCTAAAACTGTGAAACAAACCGAACTGTGAAAAAGTCAAACTGTTCCACCATAATATTTATGTAATCATTTGACGGATGGACGCTTTCATCCAAAGTGATTTACAATAGATAAAATCTATTCTCAAAAACATATAACAAGCATTTATAATGATAGAAGTTCAAACTAGCACTCTGTTTTACATATGGGGATACAGTATTTTTTAGTGCCAAACTTGACCAGATTTTCCATTTCTAGCCTATGATATGTAGCCTAGTGTGCAATGTGTATTAATTTATTTTGAAGGTGATGAAGGAAGCAACATTAGCACTAGTGCTGTAAGTGATCCTGCTGTTGAACAAGACACTTCAGCTTTTGAGTCAGAGCACAAACATTCAGCTACAGTTTAAACTATAACTTAGAAAAATACTCCTAGAAAAATATGTGCTTTATGATTCATAAGATCATCAGTAGAGGACTGTGATCATGGGGACATATACAATCGATGGCTGCATAATTAATATAGATTATTGAAAGTGCTTATTTCATATTGCAGAAAAACTCGATGAGCAGAGTGAGAGAGAGAGGGATTCAGGGAAAGATGATAGAGACAGTGAATGTCTTGATACTCCATTTGATTATTTTACCCGTCCACAGTAAGGATTTTAATTTATTAACAACTGAAAGAGCAAAAGAGTTTATCAGTCTGGAGGAGTCATGAATTGGGTGGAGGTGACTTCAGCAACAGACGTGTCCTGGGATGAGTCACATTCCCTGATTTACTGTCCACCACTGGATCCACCTGCTGTCTATAAAAGACTGAAGTGATGATCAAATCAGATGCTGAAGAGCTCTCCGGCTCCAGAACCAGCGCTGATATTGCCTTGAGCTAACTACTAACTCACATTTATACTTTATCTAATACTGACACAGTAGATGTAGAATATTTGTATCATGGAAATGTTTTAAGTTTCACACATTGTAGATTTGCTTTATATCTTTTGACACATTTAAGTGCTGCACTTGACAATCACATTTAAACATCTGAATCATTATGAATGAGTTTAATAGAAATATTATTAAACTGAAGAGCCAGACAGACTCATCTGAGCTTCTTCCTCCTCTGTTCCAGCTTTACATTAAACACAATGATCATCTGCTTGAATACTAAAGCAACATTAATCATTCAATATCATGTTTCTAACACACATGCTGCATTATTTGATTGTAAAGTCTGAGTCTCTTCACCTGTATGGATCACATTTACACATTTATCACACATTTATTTCTCCTCATAGACACAGTAGTGAAGCTCTTCTGTGGATCTTCAGCTGATGTTTACTGCTCCTCTCAAGATCACTTCACTTTATGAGATACTGCATTTATCATCTTTTGGTGATGGATCTGTATTTACTCTGTAAGGTGAAATGAGAAGATAAATCAGAGTTCAGCAGAATAAAGTACAAAATAGTTACTATACTTAAGGAACATTTTTTTTTAAGTAAAATTGTATTAGAGTCCCATAATTAGACTAATATATGACCTGATTTTGAATATGTATTTAATAAACAGTATTTGTGTTTTAAATATAATACATTTAGAACATGAATTCCTTTCTGTTTGTGTCTCTATTGAGTCAATATAAAGAGAAACACACACTATCGAGTGTACACCAAATATAATAAATGACAAGGAACAAACACAAATGTGATTTAGTCTTAAAACACAAATCTTTCAGTTAAAAGTGTCACTAGTTAAAGCTGTTTGTCTCTAGTTTAAACATGTTTGTATTGGTCTCAGTAAATAAGTGAAATGATTGCACAGCTCGCTGGAATACTGGATTCTGATTGGTCAGTGGTGACATTCGGAGGTGTGTTATTCATTAGGTGTGTGTCATTAGCAGCAGAATAACACACAGTCATACGGTATTTGAGTCGGGCGTTTCTTTGACTTCTCTCGTATCACAGCACCGCGCTCTCACTCGTTTCATTCAAACACAACTGCTATTAGCTTGTGCCTCAGTTACTGACTGGATTTACCCTCAAACCAAACCACAGGAGATTCCTGTTAATAGTAGACTTCAGGAGACATTGTTCAAAGTGTGTCTTGTTGTTCAAGTTGATGCTAACTGAGCAGAAGTGTTTGGCTGAATCTAAATTGTGTCTAATTCTTCACTTGTGTGTCAAGAAAGCATATAATAAGTGTGATAATGCAGATGCAGCCGGATGTTATCACAGAATAAGTCTCTTCAGGAGGACACAAGTCCTGATCACCCTGTCGGGTTTATTCTGTGATAACAAGCGGCTGGAGCTACATTATCTCTTACAGAAAGTAAGTGTAAAGTAATGTGACGTGTTGCTTGTCAAAGTAAAAACACACAAGAGACAGAGACATTGATCATGTGATGCTGGACGACTGTGAGCTGAAGCTGAATCTACTCTGATTTTACCAGCGTTTTCCTACAATCTGAACAAATCTATTTCAAACTCTAATGATTCACTATTACTGATCTCATTAATAAAGCAGCTGTTGCTGTAGAAAGCTGTGACAGTCTGCTTTTCTTCTCTTTCCTCCTTTGTGTTCAACATTTTGATCAACTTTACATTTCATTCAGACACAAACCCTTTGAAATAAAGCTTGATGATCATTTGATCAACTCTTTTCACTAATATCTGAAAGTATATATTTGTTCACATATCAGAGGTAAATGAATCTCTTTAATATCACAAAGTGAAGTTTACTCACATCAGTTCACAGTTTGAGTCTCGTAGCACATCAATGAGCTTCTGCTTTGAGTCTCCAATCGTATTATAACTCAGATCAAGCTCTTTTAGAAACTGCAGAGCTTTTGTGTTTGTCAAAGACTGAGTTAAAGAAGAAACATCTGTAATGTCACAGTCATAAAGACTAGAAAGAGACAAACAGAGGAAGAGAGATCATCTTACCAACAAATCATTAAGATGAAGAATCTTTCACAAATATAATGTGAACACATTCATCATGAGATATTGAGTATAAAGTGTTTTGTTGAACTCTTATGTGCTGTTCGTTTGGGGACGACACTCGTGCTGTTTGGGCTCTCCAGAGAACACAGCCAACAAAACGACATTTTGTTACAAAATGTGTCATTTATTAATGTTTTTACTCTACATTTATGTAGATTTTTGAAGGATTTATGATATTTTGTAAATGTATAAAATGTATTAATTAAAAAAACTATATTTTTAAATAGGTTTTTATATAAAAAGAATATAATTTTATATATAAAGAATAGCACCAAGTGTTGTCAACCGTACAAAGTCTCATATCATTTAGATAAAGGAACATTAGTTTTTATTTCAGCAAACATCATTTGGGGTCTCAAAAGACCTTGAACAGCACATAAGAGTTAAACAAAGTGATTTTCATCATTTTGATTCTTGTCTGTGAATGTTACTGACCTCAATCTCTCCAGTTTACAGCGTGAATCCTTCAGTACGTCACATAAGTGATTCAGTCCTGTGTTTTTTATTTGATTCACGCTCAGGTTCAGTTCTCTCAGGTGTGATGGGTTTGATTTCAGAGCTGAAGTCAGGATGAGACACTGTTTCTCTGTAATACTGCATCCACACAGACTGAAGACAGAAAGAGAAAACACAATGAATCAGACACGTTATGTTCATGTGTGAGTAATTCATCATGTGTTAACAACATACAGTGCAATAAAACATTGCTAAAAACCTTATTATATGACCATAAACAAAAACAGAAGAAAAAAGATGAACAAAGTAGACACAGGATGAACTACAGAACATTAATAAAATAACATTAAATGTGAGAAATCAAGAAAATTCTGTTTCTGAATTACAATTTATTTAAATATATTTTTTACTTTTTTTGCTACTGTCATTCTTTACTGTACATGTCTGAGTGAATAAAAATATTATAAAAAATAATAATTTGGTCCATTAATTACTGTGATCTCCGGTGATTGACTGAGATGAGACCCTCGAGCAAGAACTGAACCACAACTGCAGGTGTGTGTGTGTGTGAGAGTGTGTGTGTGTATGTGAGAGAGTGTGTTTTCACTGTGTGTGTGTGTTCACTGTGTGTGTGTGTGTGTGTTCACTGTATGTGTGTATGTGAGAGAGTGTGTTTTCACTGTGTGTGTGTGTGTTCACTGTGTGTGTGTGTTCACTGTATGTGTGTATGTGAGAGAGTGTGTTTTCACTGTGTGTGTGTGTTCACTGTGTGTGTGTGTGTGTGTGTGTGTGTTCACTGTATGTGTGTATGTGAGAGAGTGTGTTTTCACTGTGTGTGTGTGTTCACTGTGTGTGTGTGTTCACTGTATGTGTGTATGTGAGAGAGTGTGTGTTTTCAAGGTGTGTGTGTTCACGGTGTGTGTGTGTGTGTGTGTGTGTGTGTGTGTGTGAGAGAGTGTGTGTGTGTGAGAGTGTGTGTGTGAGAGTGTGTGTGTGTGTTAAATGTAGAGCACAAGTTCAGAGTATGGGACAGTAGATTTGGCCACACGTCACATCCTTTCCTTTCCTTTTCCTGAAAGTAAACAGTAATCTTTAATCTGACTGTAACTGCTGTAGAGTATAATGATACTAACTGTAGTTTCTCCAGCTTGAATTGTGTGTTCATCAGTAGATCACTGAGGTGTTTCACTCCAGAGTCTCCTAGTAGTTTATTCCAGCTCAGGTTCAGTTCTCTCAGGTGTGATGGGTTTGATTTCAGAGCTAAAGTCAGGATGAGACACTGTTTCTCTGTAATACTGCATCCACTCAGACTGAAGACAGAAAGAGAAAACACAATGAATCAGACACGTTATGTTCATGTGTGAGTAATTCATCATGTGTTAACACCATACAGTGCAATAATTAAAACATTACCAAAAACCTTATTATATGACCATAAACAAAAACAGAAGAAAAAAGATGAACAAAGTAGACACAGGATGAACTACAGAACATTAATAAAATAATATTAAATGTGAGAAATCAAGAAAATTCTGTTTCTGAATTACAATTTATTTAAATATATTGTTTACTTTTTTTGCTACTGTCATTCTTTACTGTACATGTCTGAGTGAATAAAAATATTATAAAAAATAATAATTTGGTCCATTAATTACTGTGATCTCCGGTGATTGACTGAGATGAGACCCTCGAGCAAGAACTGAACCACAACTGCAGGTGTGTGTGTGTGAGAGTGTGTGTGTGTATGTGAGAGAGTGTGTTTTCACTGTGTGTGTGTGTTCACTGTGTGTGTGTGTGTGTGTGTTCACTGTATGTGTGTATGTGAGAGAGTGTGTTTTCACTGTGTGTGTGTGTGTTCACTGTGTGTGTGTGTTCACTGTATGTGTGTATGTGAGAGAGTGTGTTTTCACTGTGTGTGTGTGTTCACTGTGTGTGTGTGTTCACTGTATGTGTGTATGTGAGAGAGTGTGTGTTTTCAAGGTGTGTGTGTTCACGGTGTGTGTGTGTGTGTGTGTGTGTGTGTGTGTGTGTGTGTTCGTGTGTGTGTGTGAGAGTGTGTGTGTGAGAGTGTGTGTGTGAGAGTGTGTGTGTGTGTGTGTGTTAAATGTAGAGCACAAGTTCAGAGTATGGGACAGTAGATTTGGCCACATGTCACATCCTTTCCTTTCCTTTTCCTGAAAGTAAACAGTAATCTTTAATCTGACTGTAAGTGCTGTAGAGTATAATGATACTAACTCTAGTTTCTCCAGCTTGAATTGTGTGTTCATCAGTAGATCACTGAGGTGTTTCACTCCAGAGTCTCCTAGTAGTTTATTACAGCTCAGGTTCAGTTCTCTCAGGTGTGATGGGTTTGATTTCAGAGCTGAAGTCAGGATGAGACACTGTTTCTCTGTAATACTGCATCCACACAGACTGAAGACAGAAAGAGAAAACACAATGAATCAGACACGTTATGTTGATGTGTGAGTTAAATTAATATTGAGTAAACATCATACAGTAAAATAAATGAAATGTTGCTAAAACCTGAAAACATGACCATAAACAAAAACAGAAGAAAAAAGATGAACAAAGTAGACACAGGATGAACTACAGAACTACTTAAAATAACATTAAATGTGAGAATTTAGTTTAATGTGAGAAATCAAGAAAATTCTGTTTCTCAATTACAATTAGGGATTCACCGGTTGAAAGGCCATAAATCTGACGGTTTGCGCTTAAAAAACGCAATCGGCCGGTTTTTGGTCTTTTTTTCGACCGATTTTTCCGGAAGTACGCCCGCATGCACAGACTAGATTATAATCATTCGCTATCATGTCATTTGTGTGGAAGTATTTCGAAATGGTACTATGGTACTATGGTACTCGATGGCGCCGCACATGGCTGCTTCAGTGCTTGGCTCTCCAGTGTTTGTACTGTTTTTGTTCGTTTTTCCTGTTTTTTGTTTAACAAACACTATCAGTTTCACCAGGGATGAACTGCTGAACATTCGGCAGAACACACCACAAGATCTTTTACCAGATTTAAATTATTCAGACGTTTTACTGAACGTTGTTATCGGAGGAGCGGCGGCGCTGATCAAGCGCTTCAGGACGCGCAGACGGGGGAAGCGAGCGGGAGCGCTCGTCAGACTCAGGAAGCGCGGATTTCGAACGCCGTTGCCTAGCATCCATCTGGCAAATCTCCGCTCTCTACCCAACAAAACGGACGAACTCCTTCTGCTCTCTCGGACAAATAAGGATTTCTCTCACTCTGCTGCTCTGTGTTTCACGGAAACCTGGCTGAATGAAGCCATACCGGACAGCGCGCTCCATCTGCCGGGCTTTCAGCTGTTCAGAGCGGATCGCGAATCAGAATCAACTGGGAAAATCGCGCGGCGGCGGGACATGCTTTTACATCAATGAGCGGTGGTGTAGAGATGTAACTGTTAAAGAAGATGTGCTGTCCTGATCTAGAAATGCAGTTTGTCAACTGCAAGCCGTTCTATTCGCCGCGGGAGTTTCACTCGTTCATTCTGGTTAGTGTTTACATCCATCCGCAAGCGCACGTGAGCTCAGCTTTACAGAAACTTGCTGATCAGATCACAGAGACAGAACAACAACACCCGGACTCTGTTTTAATCGTTCTGGGGGACTTTAATAAAGCCAATCTCTCCCGTGAACTGCCAAAATACAGACAGCAAACAGTGTTTTTGAAGCTGCTACCACCGATCTGGACGAACTCACAGAGACTGTAACATCCTATATTAGTTTCTGTGAGGATGTTTGCATTCCTTCCAGGACTTATTTAACATTCAACAACGATAAGCCATGGTTTACAGTAAAACTCAGACATCTTCGTCAGGCCAAAGAGGATGCCTACAGAAATGGGGACAGGGTCTTGTACAATCAGGCCAGGAACACACTGAACAAAGAGATCAGAGCGGCTAAAAAGACCTACGCTAAAAAGTTGGAAGACCAGTTTTCTTCCAACGACTCAACTTCAGTTTGGAGAGGACTGAGGGCCATCACAAACTACAAGACACCATCCCCTTGCACTGAGGCTAATCAACGGCTTGCTAACGACCTGAATGAGTTTTATTGCAGATTTGAAACCCCCAACACCCATTCTGACCATCTCCCTACACAACCATTAACACCTCCTGCAATCCCCCGTTCCACACCTACTGCTCTTCAAATCTGTGAAGATGATGTGCGCCAGGTCTTCAAGAAGAACAAAAGAAGAAAAGCACCAGGCCCAGATGGTGTTACACCAGCCTGTCTGAAAATCTGTGTTGACCAGCTGGCCCCCATCTTTTCACAGATCTTCAACAGATCCCTGGAGTTGTGTGAAGTACCTTCCTGCTTTAAACGCTCCACCATCATCCCCATCCCAAAGAAACCCAAGATAACAGGACTTAACGACTACAGACCTGTGGCTCTAACGTCTGTCGTCATGAAGTCGTTTGAAAAACTGGTTCTGGGTTATCTGAAGGACATCACTGGACCCTCACTGGACCCCCTGCAGTTTGCTTACCGAGCAAACAGGTCCGTGGATGATGCAATCAACATAGGATTGCACTTCATCCTGGAACATCTGGACAAAACGGACTTATGTGAGGATCCTGTTTGTGGACTTTAGTTCGGCTTTCAACACCATCATCCCAACAACCCTCCAGACCAAACTGACCCAGCTCTCTGTTCCTAGCTCTATCTGTCGGTGGATCACCAGCTTTCTGACAGATAGGCAACAGTTAGTGAGACTGGGGAAATTCACATCAAACAGCTGCTCCACCAACACTGGCGCCCCTCAGGGATGTGTTCTCTCCCCTCTGCTCTTCTCCCTTTACACCAACGACTGCACCCCTAAAGACCCCTCTGTCAAGCTCCTGAAGTTTGCAGATGACACTACAGTCATCGGCCTCATCCAGGACGGTGAGGAGTCTGCTTACAGACAAGAGGTTGAGCAGCTGGCTGTCTGGTGCAGTCTTAACAACCTGGAGCTGAACACGCTCAAAACAGTGGAGATGATCGTGGACTTCTGGAGAAACCCCCCTGCACTTTCCCCACTCACCATCATGAACAGCACTGTGACTGCAGTGGAGTCATTCAGATTCCTGGGAACCGCCATCTCTCAGGACCTGAAGTGGGACAATCACATTGACTCCATTGTAAAAAAGGCCCAACAAAGGTTGTATTTCCTTCGCCAGCTGAGGAAGTTTAACTTGCCACAGGAGCTGCTGAAACAGTTCTACTCGGCCGTCATTGAGTCTGTACTGTGTACTTCTATAACTGTCTGGTTTGGCTCAGCAACAAAATCAGACATCAGAAGACTACAGAGAACTGTTCGGACTGCTGAAAGGATTATTGGTGCTCCCCTGCCCACCCTTCAAGAACTATATACATCCAGAGTGAGGAAAAGGGCTCATAAAATCACTCTGGATCCCTCACATCCAAGTCACCCCATTTTTGAACTTTTGCCATCTGGCCGGCGTCTCAGAGCCGCAAATACCAGCAAGGCACAAAAACAGTTTCTTCCCCCAGGCAATCTACCTCATGAACAGTTAAATGTTCCCCACTTATGCTTATGCAAACAAAAGTGCAACATCCTTATATTTATTTGTTACCCCTCCATCCTAGTACATCCCTGCATCTTTTTCAATCCTATCCCATTATCATTTATAGCACAATTGTTTATACACTTATTTATTTGGCTACATTTTTTTTTTTTGTCTGTGTGTTGGTGTCTCTGTGTACTGGAAGCTTATGTCACTAAAACAAATTCCTTGTATGCGCAAACATACTTGGCAATAAAGCTCTTTCTGATTCTGATTCTGAAATCTGTTCTCAGGACACGGACAGCCGATCAGCGCCGGAAGTGCAGAGCTACACGTCTGAGGCACAGATAACAGGAAGCAAACAGCCGACTGCACAAAATAAGAGTCCCTTTATCGCGAGTGTATCTGTACCATAGACAGTAAAAGAAATGGACACAGCGACCCCATTGGAACTCAATTGTGACAAGTGAAGCCCATTTTTAGCGTTTTCTAGCACTTCCGTTTCTGACGCGCAGACTCAAACGAAGCTTGACGACGTCAGCAACCTGTCTGGCAGATGTAAATCTTCTAGTAGCTGTGCGTGCAAACTGCCATCGTTAATCTTGCAGTGACGGCGAGCTTGAGCGGGGAGTTCTTTGTCGTGAGTGAGCAGGAGTAAGTATTCTGATTAATTATTTTGTATAGTATTTTAAAATGTAACGCCAGTACGCCATATTAAGTTAATTGCCTGCGAGCTTCTCCTCCTGTCTGTACGGTAATGCGACAGAGAGCCGAGTGGTTATGACGCAATCGTTAGCCTATTTTTTACAAAAACTGTTTCTACGGGGCCATAATGTAACATAGAAGGTAATGGAGCCCTTTATACATTGTCGTGTATCTTTAGAAATAAATAATGGACAAACAGAGTCTTTAAACGCCTCAGATGTAAAGTTGTTCGCTGTCAAAGTGACGCCAAAATGAATGGGAGTCAATGGGAATGCTAACGCAAGTGAAGTTCTGCTAAAAGATGGCAGCCCCCACCCGACTTCAACTTCCGGTCGAGTTCCTTGCCCCTTTATCTGTACCTGTCCGCGCCCTCCACAAGAGGAGACAGTGAAGGATGTTCAGATCAACTTCTCACGTGTTGGATGAGAAACCAAACAGACTAACTGTGACAAAACTGAAATGTTTGTTGTTGTTTTTTTGTAAAGTAGAGCTTGCAAAAAAGTGTTTAATTCATCCAATTAAAAAAAAAAAATAGGGTAATGATGGACATCTATATTTTTTAACTTGAGACAATAGTTATTTATTTTTCCAAGTTAAAAAAAAAAAAATGTATATATATATATATATATATATATATATATATATATATATATATATATATATATATATATATATATATATATATATTAGGGGTGTAACGATACGCGTATTCGTATTGAACCGTTCGGTACGACGCTTTCGGTTCGGTACGCGGTACGCATTATGTATACCGAACGGTTCGTTGGAGTAATTAATTATATTTGAAAAAAAAAAAAGAGAGAGAAAGAAATATAATGATATGCGTTCAACAAGGTAGCCCAATAACCCAAACAACGTAACAGGCAACGCACCTGACACTCCCGAAGAAGAAAAAAACACCATCTTATATGTTTATGTTAGGCTACTCAGCAGGCGCTCGCTCACTCAGTACGCGCTGAAGGCTCGTTGCAAAACAGCCAATGCGTTTAACAGACTAGAAATGAGAAGATCCTCCAATAACCAACAGGTCTGGTGTTTGGGTGCACTTTGGATTCCCTTTAAGCTATAATGGTGATGGCAAGAGAGTGGTGGATAAAAAAACAACGGTATGTCGCATCTGCAACATGACAGGGTACACCAGCGGGATTACAAAAAAAAAAACAAAAAAAAAAAAACAGCGGGAATATCTGGGATATATGCGTCAGTACTATCTGGGAAAAGACGAAAAAAAGGAGAAACATGCACGCAGCAAACTATCCCTGCAGCATTTAGACACTATAGCTTACAGGGAATCCAACCCAAACACCAGACCTGTTGGTTATTTTAGGATCTTATATTTCTGGTCTGTTAAATGCATTAGACATTTTGCAACGAGCCTTCAGCGCGTGCTGAGTGAGCGAGCGCCTTAGGGGCCATTCACATATCGTGCCTAAAAACGCATGGAAAACGCTAAGCACGTCTTTCTCCTCCTTTCCAAAGCGCTTGGGCAGAAGCGCTCATGAGGCGTCTGTCTTTGCTAAGCAACAATGACGTGCTCTCTCCATGAGACGCGGAAATTTCAGCGAAGGATAAATGGATTTGCAGCTCTAAAAATCGCTTGCAGTAGCTCTGCTACTGAATTTATTTCAAAATTGCAATCCATATACAACTATGATCAGCTGTTCCTTCATCTTGGCTGAGCTCTCAACGTTGTTACGGGAAAGGATGAAGCTGATTGGTTGGTTCTTGTCACATGACCCGCGGTGCGCTTGCGGCATTCTGAAAAGTTGAGATGTTTTTACATTTTGCTGTATCTAAAACGTATCGAACCGAACCGAACCGAACCGTGACATCAGTGTATCGTATCGAACCGAACCGTGAATTTTGTGAACCGTTACACCCCTAATATATATATATATATATATATATATATATATGTGAATATTTACCATGACACTTTGCATCTTTGTTTTATTCGCACCAACATTATTTGATTTTAACATTTTGGAATAATGCGTTTATATAGCATACTTTTATTTAGTCTCACTGGTAAAGACCTTTTTTTAAAACCAAACTTAAAAACTAAAATACTGAAGGCTGATTAAGACACCTCTTTTTGAATGTGTGTTGATTGTGGTGTTTGATTGTAGAACTATGCAGTTGTTGCCTTTAATTTCACATGGTTACAGTTAATCTTTTATTTAAGGCCAGTTCTCTGTAGTTTCAAAACAATTCAGAAACAAAAGCTAAATGCTGAGGTCTGTATCATCTATGTTTGTATTGAATGTAGTCTGCTTACTGTGCAGTTACTGCCGTTAATTTCAGATGGTTACGGTTATTGTTTTCAATAGTCAAAAGCCAATTTGGGCTATTAAATACCAAATAAACATCTTGTTTATGCACACTTTCCTTCTTTCTTATTTGTTGTTTAAAGATAAAAAAAAAAAAAAAACGCAAATCGTTATCGGCCATGAAAAATCATGATCGTGCATCCCTAATTACAATTTACTTAAAGACATTTGTAACTTTTTTTGCAATTGTCATTCTTTACTGTACAGGTCTGAGTGAACAAAATAATAATAATAATAATAATTTGGTCCATTAATGAACTGGATTACTGTGATCTCCGGTGACTGACTGAAATGAGACTGTTGTAAAGACTGCGATAACAAACAATGGACAGTGAATGCTATTGGTGGGCTTTTTAATTGACAGTTGAAACTACGAATCAGTACAGCTTTAGCGTCATCTGAAAGTAGTTCCGCCAAAGGATATAGAAGTGTGTTGCATCAGAAAGTTTAGTGCGGAGCTAATGAGTGTTCTCCAAAGTTTATTTCAAGTGTGTGCGTGCAGCTTAAGTTAAAATGTTCTTATCTTTGTTATTAATACATTTGTGTATTGTTGCGGTTTAAGATAATCACAGACTTCAGATATTAATGGTAATACTGTATGCGTGTGTACAAAGATTCAGCAATTGCCATTCCTTTGTGTGAATTAATGTGATTATGATAGTTTATGACAGCTGTTTATATGCTTATCAGACCCGTTATGTGGATTATATGCTTATTTGCATGCGTACCTATGAATGCCTCAAGATTAACGTTCTAAAATTGCACCATCATTTGTTTACATAAGACCGCCGGAATGGCGCTATTAATGTTACGGCCGCGGGTTCGAGTCCCGCTCAGAGCAGTCTGTACATAATGTTGATTTATTGTAATTATACATTGAATATAGTTAATCCTATTTAATGCCTTTTGTAACTATATAATATTGTTGTCAATTTTTATTGTTGTTATACTTATTATTGTGTACCTTTTATTTACCATTATGGTGTGTATACTTTCAGACACATACCCACATATCTACAGTGGAGAATAAAAATTAAAGAAGAAACATCAGAGTCATTGCATTCTAACCGGATGTGCCATAGTGATTGCAAACCTTTACTAACCAGCCCCAAATAAATACCTCAAAACAGAGACCCTCGAGCAAGAACTGAACCCCAACTGTTCCTCAGCGCTGCAGGTGTGTGTGTGTGTGTGAGAGAGAGAAAGAGTGTGTGTGTGTGTGTGTGTGTGTGTGCGAGAGAGTGTGCGTGTATCTGTTCACGGTGTGTGTGTGTGTGTTAAATGCAGAGTATGGGACACTATATTCTGTTCCTCAGCGCTGCAGGTGTGTGTTTGTGTGTGTGTGTGTGTGTGTGTGTATGAGTTAAATGCACTATATTTGGCCACAAGTCACATCCTTTCCTTTTCCTGAAAGTGAACAGTAATCTTTAATCTGACTGTAAGTGCTGTAGAGTATAATGATACTAACTGTAGTTTCTCCAGCTTGAATTGTGTGTTCATCAGTAGATCACTGAGGTGTTTCACTCCAGAGTCTCCTAGTAGTTCATTCAGACTCAGGTTCAGTTCTCTCAGGTGTGATGGGTTTGATTTCAGAGCTGAAGTCAGGATGAGACACTGTTTCTCTGTAATACTGCAATAACTCAGACTGAAGACAGAAAGAGAAAACACAATGAATCAGACACGTTATGTTCATGTGTGAGTAATTCATCATGTGTTAGCACCATACAGTGCAATAAATAAAATGATGCTGAAACCTGAAAACAATAAATAAATAATTACACAGCCATAAAAAACTATGATATTGAGGATATTAGTTATATTTCAAGTCTAGAGAATCTTTAGTTAAAAAAAAAAAAAAAAAGAATATGTGTGTGTTATTTATAATGTAATTAAGATACAGGATCAACTACAGAAGCATCTTAAAAATAACATTCAAATGTTAAAATCTATTTTAAATGATATTTTAAGATTGTAGATTACAGCCAACAAGTACAAGATTTTGTGATCATATTTTGTTCTTATCGTGATGCATGTCTGAGTGAAACCACTTTAAAAACAAAACTGCAGGTCAGGAATTCATGAGTTTCTGATGAAAAGCTGATAATTGTGTGCTATTGCAAACAATATCCCAGCGTTTCATCACAATTTCACCATCAAGTTAGGCACATCAACCATAACTCCTTCAAAAACAGCTAGAAGTCTTGGAGTTATGATTGATGATCAGCTGACTTTCTCAGACCACATTGCTAAAACTGTCCGATCCTGCAGATTTGCTTTATTCAACATCAAGAAGATCAAGCCCTTTCTTTGGGAACATGCTGCACAACTCCTTGTTCAAGCTCTTGTTCTGTCCAGGCTGGACTATTGCAATGCTCTCTTGGCAGGTCTTCCAGCCATTTCTATCAAACCATTACAATTAATCCAGAACGCAGCAGCAAGATTAATTTTTAATGAGCCAAAAAGAATACACGTCACACCTCTGTTTATCAATTTGCACTGGCTTCCATTAGCTGCTCGCATAAAATTCAAGGCATTGATGTTTGCCTACAAAACTACCACTGGCTCTGCAGCCATTTACCTAAATTCATTACTTAAGACTTATGTGCCTCTAGAAGCTTGCGTTCTGCAAGTGAACGTCGCTTGATTGTTCATCCCAAAGAAGCACAAATTCACTTTTACTGACTTTTACATTAAATGTTCCCTCCTGGTGGAATGAACTCCCCAACTCAATCCGAGCAGCTGAGTCCTTAGCCATCTTCAAGAATCGGCTTAAAACACATCTCTTCCATCTTTATTTGACCCTCGAACTTTAACACTCACTATTCTAATTCTATTCTTCAAAAACATCTAACTACCTTTCTAATCTTTTTGTATTCTATTTTCTTTTCATTTATTATGCAATTGTGTGTGTGTGTGTGTGTGTGTGTGTGTGTGTGTGTGTGTGTGTGTATGTGTGCACTTGTTTTTCTATTCTGGTGGGGACTTAAACCTGAATACACACAGACTCATGGGGACTCGTGTCACAGTGGGCACCTAAATTGAGGTCTCCACGGGTAAACAAGCTAATAAATTACACAGAATGAAGTTTCTTGGAAACCTAAAAATGCAGAAAGTTTCCTGTGAGGGTTAGGTTTAGGGGTAGGGTTGGTGTAGGGCGATAGAAAATACGGTCTGTACAGTATATAAACCATTACACCTATGGAGAGTCCCCACAAGGATAGCTGACCAGACATGTGTGTGTGTGTGTGTGAGTGTGAATACCTCTAACACTAGCTTGCTCTATTCTTTTTTTTATTCTATCTGTTTACTTTTTATTATATTATTTAAAATCTAAAATCCATGCTACGTGTACTGTGTTAAGCTAACTGAGACTTGTTATAGCACTTATATATCATTGCTCTTTTTGTTGTTTTTGATTGCTTCTGCTGTCTTCATCTGTAAGTCTCTCTGGATAAAAGCGTCTGCTAAATGAATAAATGTAAATGTATTGCTGTGATCTCATGTGACTGACAGGTTTTTACTCCTTCACATCATCAGACGAGAGAAGAGATGTGTTTATGAGAGAAAGTTAGAGTTATTTTCATTAAAGATCACAAGGGTACATTTATTTCTGGAAATAAATGATGTATGATAAAATCAATCTGACTGTAACTGCTGTAGAGTATAATGATACTAACTGTAGTTTCTCCAGCTTGAATTGTGTGTTCATCAGTAGATCACTGAGGTGTTTCACTCCAGAGTCTCCTAGTAGTTTATTCCAGCTCAGGTCCAGTTCTCTCAGGTGTGATGGGTTTGATTTCAGAGCTGAAGTCAGGATGAGACACTGTTTCTCTGTAATACTGCAATAACTCAGACTGAAGACAGAAAGAGAAAACACAATGAATCAGACACGTTATGTTCATGTGTGAGTAATTCATCATGTGTTAACACCATACAGTGAAATAAATAAAACACTGCCAAAAACCTTAAAACATGACCATAAACAAAAACAAGAAAAAAGATGAACAAAGTAGACACAGGATGAACTACAGAACAACTTAAGATAACATTAAATGTGAAAATTGGGTTTAAATGTGAGAAATCAAGAAAATTCTGTTTCTGAATTACAATTTACCTAAAGACATTTTTTTCCATTCTTTACTGTACATGTCTGAGTGAATAAAAAATAATATATAATAATAATAATTAGGTCCATTACGATTACTGACTGAGATGAGACCCTTGAGCAAGAACTGAACCACAACTGTTCCTCAGCGCGGCTGGGTGTGTGTGTGTGTGTGTGTGTGAGAGAGAGAGTGTGTGTGTGAGTGTGTGAGAGAGAGTGTGTGTGTGTGTGTGTAAGTGTGTGTGTGTGTGAGAGAGTGTGCATGTGTGTGTTACTGTATTTTCCGGACTATAAGTCACACTTTTTTCCATATGGTCCTGTGACTTATAGTCAGGTGCGACTTATTTAATATTTAATAGCACTTAATATTTTATAAACATATCTACACCATCACACCAATTTCACATCTCTGACCCATTCCTTGTGACACATCACCAGTTTACAGACCAGCTGGAGCTTTACACTGATTCATATTTAGATTAACCAAATTCAGACCTGAGTATCTGTAGTGTCTGTGAATTTATCAGCAGACTGGAGATTTCTGTCACTCCAGAGTCTCCTAGTTTATTCTCACTCAGATCCAGCTCTGTCAGATTTGAAGGGTTTGAATTTAGAGCTGAAGCCAGAGCATGACAACCTCCTTCTGTGATACAGTTGTTCTTCAGACTGCACAAAGAGAAAACACTTCAGTTTTAATCTTAATATTTACCAGTATGTTTTAGCTGACATTTGACAAATACTGGTGATGATGGCATATCATTCAGTCAGCAATCTCTTATACTAGACGCACAAAAAACACCCAGTAGCAATAATTTAAAAATGTCCTTGTAACATTGAAATAATGTATGTCAATGTGTTGAGTGTACAGTGTTTATCCTGCAGTAGAACAGCGATCTGATTCACTCGTGCAGAACATTGAGATCCAGTAATCGGTCTACTCTATCTAATCTATTCATCGTGCCTAGATCTAGACTTAAAAAAACAACAACATTTAAACACTTAGACATTTGCATTCAGAAATGCCTCCAATAAACCATATATGGTGACAACACTTCCCTTTATAAATCATGTGAATGTATAATGTCCTCCCCGAAATAATGGAAAAAGAAAGCAGTACCGACTGAGAAGACATTCTGTGCGCTCACTAAACAAATCAGTGCGCTCTTTTTAAACATGTTTTCTGCACAGAGCATGGTTTGCAGAATCCTGCAGCAAAGCAAGTTCAGTCATGACACTAAAGCTACATTTCAAATGACTTCCCAGATGCACCTAAAAAAAGGCTTATCTTATTATTTTGTCTTGTTTTTACTTTAATCAAGATGCATTTACTATATAAGCAAAAATATTTTTAGTCTTATTTCCTGGGGAGATAAACAAGACTAAATATCTTATCTAACTTGAACTATTAATTTATAAATGTAGTATTTGCAATTAAAAGACACAGGAAACACACAGTAGCACTTTCTTTTTGTAGTATTGCCATTCTAGCACTAGATTATCTGCTTAAGCATGCTCAGAGTTGTGCTTATATTTACACACATTCCTATGTTAAAAGTACAAGACGGAAGATCCCTAACTTTGTACTGTTGATAAATGAGGGCCCTGAAATGTGGAGTTTATGCTGAAATTAAAGCCTGCAAATTGTCAAAATTTAAATTAACAAAACACTAATGATTGTCACAAAACTTACCTCAGTATCTCTAATTTGCAGTTTATATCCTTAAGTCCATTGCAGAGCAGCTTCACTCCTGAATCCTGCAGATTATTATTGTTCATGTTCAGCTCTTTCAGATTGGTATCTGATCCAAGAACTGAAGCCAGAGCTGGACAGCTTTTGTCTGTTAAGCCACAATCATTTAGCCTACAAGAGAAATAAATCAAATCACAAAGTTAGATATATGTAATACATTCATTAAATACAAAAATAAATTTATACCAATACACTGCATATATATTAGAATTGTATTGATTGAAGTTGATTCAAATAAAACTTAATAAAATATGTAAATGTATAACAGGTTTATATCATTAATGGCAATGAGTTATACATTTAAAAGTGCTGCTCTATTATCTGGATGAGTGTCTTGAGGAGGAGAATCTGGAGGATAATAATTTATGCATTGAGGTTATGTAAGAGTACATCTGCTTTATAGCAGACGTTGTAGAAGTTGAACTCAATATTAGAGTATAAACAACAAAGAAACAATGTGTTCTATAAAAACAACATGTCAGCTTGTTTTGCTGAAAAGAGATATTTTTACATAAAACCCATGTAAAACCAATAAAACAAAACTGCACTTTAATTCCAAAGGACTGCAGTTCTTAAAGAAAAAAAAGTTCAAGAAATTGTTTTGACTTTACCCTAAAAGAGATATATACTTATAACTATGGTTGGGGGGGAAAACGATACAGTATAGTATCGCAATGTTTTCCGCAGCAATACGGATCTTTTAGTATACCATTTGGTAGAATTATAAAATCAATTTATTGGCAATCAACTAGATGCTGGTGTTGAGTTTTTTTTTCTGGTGAGGTCAGCTGGCTCACCTTCTGAAATAAAGATGACGGCATTGCGGAAAGTTATCAGATGGAGATGTGTAGTACTGCGTGAGGCAAATGGTGTTCACACCAGATACTGATACTGATACCAGATACTGACTGGTTTTCGGACACCCCCCTCGGACCATCAATACAGTAAACTGCACATTTTAGAGTGGCCTTTTATAGTGGTGAGCCTAAAGCCCCTTTCACACTGAACATTGGACTCAGTTTAATTTAATGACGGGTCACCTTCTGTGTGAACACAAACACGTCTCGGGATTAGAGATCGACCGATATGGGTTTTTCTATAGCCGATGCCGATGCCGATGTTTAGAGGTCAGGGTCAGCCGATGGCCGATATGTGCTGCCGATTTTTAGGGCCGATATCTTGGAGTTTTCCTCTTGATTTGCATGCTAAAATGTCACACTAATAATAAGTGGATGCACAACCTTTCTAAACTTATCATCATTTATTGAGCACTGACTTGAACCATCTCTCGAATCTTAATTTAGTGCACTGCACGGTATTAAAATAAAAAAAATGTATCCAAAGTTAACCAAACAAATCAATAAACTGACCAAGTATTAAATATATGAAACAGGTAATATATATAAGTCAATCATTTACATAAAAGTTTTAGAGCATTTACATTTATCAAGTAGAATTTTTAAAGTTTGTTGGAACATAAATGTAAACTTAAATATACATTTAAATAAATACACTGAATAATAAACTATAAACTGAAAAATATAAAAATATAAAAAATAAATAGGCTAACAGTAGTGCTGCAAAAACACTAGCAACTAGCAACATTTGTGTTTGGTATAAATGACACAGAACATATAAAGTTCATTCTAATTTCAAACTCACATCGCAGTCTGTTCATTATTAAAATAAAGTCCAGTCAACCAAACATTTAAAAGGTTAGTTTGGTCAGTTTGAATACACCGTATACCGTCCTCTCTGGTGTTATGCCAAGGACGTTTTTGCTCATGTGAAGAGGATGATTTGTTCCGTCTAGTTTACATATATATATATATATATATATATATATAATATTATAGTTTAACATTCAGATACATTGCAAATATGGAAACATTTTGGATATGTGCAGAATTAGGCGTGAGCAATAACCTCCAAATACGTCTCGTCAAACCCGCGCTCACTCATCCTAGTATGGATCAGATAATTTTTCGGATCAGCAAAAAAAAAAAAAGGCCAAGACAAATAAACATACGTTTTGTCTTTTTTTAATTAACATTAAATTATTAAATTAAAATATATGAAATCAACTTAATGCACATGGCATAATATCTTCTTTTTAACATAATACCCCAACTTCTCATCTCTCAGTCTGCTGTGATGAAGTGAGCAGTTATCGTCACATAGCTCTCAATCCCCTGAGCGCAACAGGGGATGCTCGGGATAGTTCATCCTTTTCATAAAGATCTGGCACAATCTTTTCACTCTGACCTCTTTCCTTCATCATTATATCTGACAGGGAAGCCAAAATGCGCGGGGCGTTCAAGCTCCTCTGCTCCGCATTACCACTGAGTGTGGACTGAACATGCGCAACTTTTTTTTTTTTCATAATTCAATCCGCGGGTCACATGTGTGACGAACCGAAGATATCAGTGATGATCCGTTGCACCACTACTATAGTGTAATTTGAAAACACTGCATTTTAAAATACAACAAGGGGCACCATGAAACCGTTTAAAGAGGCGCATTCAGCGGTCTCCTTGACGGGAAAAGGTCAACAAAGTAACATGATCTCCAATGTACGGCGCGCGCTCTTCATTTTATCAAATGATCATAATCACATTTATTCATTTTACAGTCCTGCTAGTAGCATTTTATTCACACTAAAACCCCTTTAATTCGTGTGAGAATGCTTTTTTTCCAATTGGCAGTTGCACATAATAATAATAATAATACCGCTGCAGACGCATTTTGCAGAATTAAGGTTATCACTTGATCGTTAATTTAAACGACGATCGATCATGGAAATTAATAAATGTTGACATCCCTAAATACAAATTAGTTGGATGGAAAACTGGTTTTTGTCTGCATCAAACTATGCTTCCGAACAAATGTTATTCACCGTTCTGGGCAGCTCCAGGACAGCTGTCTCTCAGAGCACGCTGCTGTCTGTGAGCGGGGCGGAGTAACGGAGCCCTCGCTGCAGTGTTTGTAAGAGCTGCCAACTTCTCCACCCCATTTACAGAGTGAAATTCCCTGACTACCTTTATCTCCCAGGTCTGTTGTTGAATCTTCCAAAAGTTTTGGCTTGGGGTGCTTCACATGCAGTTGCAGCAGCAGCGCCAGTGGCAGCAGCAACTTTCCACAGCGCCAATAACACGGGGCTGCCCGCCGACGTGCCTGACTTTAAATCGGCGCTACTAAACACGGATATCGGCCGATGCCGATATATTAAAAAATGACAAATATCGGCCCATATCGGTCGACCTCTACTCGGGATTGATCCAGGGTTAGGGATCTAGTAACATAGCCGGGTTCAGTCCCAGAACGAGCTCTGTGTGAACAAAAGTCAGAACTAATGCTGTAAAGGGTGTGTCGTAGTGATGACGCACAATATCGCGTGACTCTTTTACCAGGTGTTTTGAAGGCAGATCAATGTTCTCTACTAAAAAAATTTGCAAATTGTAATGAAGCAGAGATCAGTTAGTTCCTCACTTTCTGCGCTGAAGCTGAGATCGTTCGCTATCTTAAGTGAAAGTTAAAATGCCTAGTGTTTTCGACTCGTACATTACACGTCACACCCTGATGTCACATGTCTTTATGGGACCTTTAGGGGTTGTGTGTACGCACGCATATATTCCGGGTAATCACTGGCTGTGTGAAAGTGAAAAATCTAGCGACCCAGAAACAATTGCCGGGACACATTACCCGTGTATTTGCCGGAATAACAGTGTTAAAGGGGCTAAAGGCTAATCATGCTGTCAAATCAGCATCTTGATATGCCACACCTGTTAGGTGGATGGATTATCTCAGCAAATAGAAAGAGAAGTGCTCACTAACACAGATTAAGACAGATTTGTGAACAATATTTGAGAGAAATAGGTATTTTGTGTACATAGAAAAAGTCTTAGAGCATTGAGTTTAACTCATGAAAAATTGGGACGAAAACAAAAGTGTTGCATTTATAATTTTGTTCAGTTAAGGTATGCACCTACATCTGCAAATAATCAAAGAGAAAAATGGCAAAAAATCTTGCTCCTGTTTGCAGTAGCGCTACTGTGCTGTAACATGGTATATCTGTACGCTGTGATCTGATAATAATAACTTTGTAGGACTATAATTATTTAGATAGTCCAAAAATAAATAAATTAATAAAACCATCAACTTATAAATGATTCTGTTACACTGAAGTGGATAAAAAAAAGTATTTATTGATATTTAATATTAAGGTAACAGTTTACAATAAGGTTCAATTAATGTTTAACACAAACAAACAATGAACAATACATTACAGTAATTATTAGTCTTTCTTAAATTTAGTTAATGAGAATACAGTTGTTCATTATTAGTTCATGATTATTAAGAGTGCATTAACTGTTAACTAGCACAACTGTTGATTTTAATAATGAATTAATAAATGTTGAAATTAATATGTAAGGGTTATTTCAGGCAAAAATGTAAATTATAAAATTATAAAATAACAAAAATTACGACTTCACACTGTACGTCAACAGTCACAGCAGTAGTGCTCACAATAGACCCAGAAGAGATGACGATGCTGAATAAAGTCATAATTTTTTTTATTTTTGGACCAAAACCTGTTTTCGATGCTTCAACAAATTTTAACTGACCCTATGATGTAACATGGACTTTGATGATGTTTTATTACCTTTTTGGACATGGGCGGTATATCGTATTTATACATTTTCAATGGAGGCAATTTCTCATTTTTGAACCTTATTGTAATGTTAACAATATTAACATAAACTCTGTCCAGGTTTATTGTGCCGTTTTCAGAAAAGTGTGGTTATTTTATTAGTTTGTGTTTTTTTTTTTTTTATTCAGTATCATTAAAATTGAGTTAAATTTAAAAAGTCTTACAAAATAAATGTCTAGTATTTCATAAATTAATAAATAATCATTAAAAAGCATTTTTGGTTTTCAGCCAAGTGCATCCAGAATTTTCGGTTTCTGTTTCAGCCCAGAATTTTCATTTCGGTGCATCCCTAGATGTAAGACTACACGTTTAATTTAATTTAAATTTAACAGTAATTTACTTTCAAGAACTGAAATATCACAATATAATCTCAGAATATCTCAATATATTGACACAAGTATCGTGATAATATCGTATCTTGAGGCCTCTGGTGATTCCCACCCCTACTTATAACTGGTGTGTGTTTAATTATCACTATAAATCGTGGTGTCCAAGCCTGCTATGTATCAATATAGATTCATGTAATTTTAAGATGAGAACAAAACATGACAAAATATATTAAATAACTTACAGAGCTCTTTTGCAGGTTTTGATGACTGCTGATAATCTAATGAGACACTCGTCTGATTTCTTGAATTTCTGAAGCTCAAACTCCTCCAGCTCCTTCTCTGATGTCAACAACACAAAGACCAAAGCAGACCACTGGGCAGGTGAAAGATCAGCAGATGAGAGACTTCCTTTGCTAAGGTGGGTCTGAATGTCTTTCACCAGAGTTTGGTCGTTCAGTTCATTCAGACAGTAGAACAGATTGATGGATCTCTCTGGAGACAGATTAGACTCTAATTTCTGCTTGATGTACTGAACTATTTCCACTTTGCTCTGCTCATTTCTATTTTGCTGTGTCAACAGACCCTGTAAGAGTCTCTGATTGGACTGGAGTGACAAACCAAGGAGGAATCGAAGAAAAAGATCCAGGTGTCCATTATCACTCTCTAGTGCCTTGTCCACTGCAGTCTTCAGCAAATCAATGATGGTTTTTTTGGATTGTCCGAGAAGGATCTGAAGGAATTTTTTGTTTTCCTGTTCTGTAGAGTCTTGATCAAACACATATTTCTTGTTGATGTCTAGAAACAGATGTGCATAAAGGGCTCCAATAAACTCTTGAATGCTCAAGTGAACGAAGCAGTACATGGTACCAAGTGTGATCCCTGTTTCCTCCTTAAAGATCTGGGTACACATGCCTGAGTACACTGATGCCTTATAGACGTCAATACCACAGGCTTCCAGATCTGTGTCATAGAAGATCACATTGTTTCTTTCCAGCTGATCAAATGCCAGTTTCCCCAGTGAAAAGATGGCATCTTTATCCCAGGAAACATCTGGTGTATATTCTCCATCATACTTTCGTCTGCTCTGCTGGATCTGAAATCTGAGGAAGTGTGTGTACATTTGTGTCAGAGTCTTAGGAGTGTCTTCAGTATTTGACTCCTGCAGTGTTTTGGAGACATCATCAGCCTGATTGTTTTTCACAACATTATTTCTTTTCTCCTCTAAAATGTTCTGGAGAACAGTGGCTGAAATCCAGCAGAAGACTGGGACGTGACACATGATAAAGAGACTCTTTGATTGTTTAACATGATCAATGATTTCTTTGGCCTGATTCTCATCTGTGAATCTTTTTCTGAAGTACTCCTCCTTTTGTGCATCATTGAATCCTCGTATCTCTGTCAGCCGGTCGATACAGTCAGGAGGAATCTTACTGGCAGCTGCTGGTCTGCTGGTGATCCAGATGAGAGCAGAAGGAAGCAGATTTCCCTTGATGAGGTTCGTCAGGAGAACATCCAGAGAGGCTGGTGATGAAACATCAGACCACGTCTCATTATCCTTAAAGTTTACAGGAAGTCGACATTCATCCAAACCATCAAGAATGAACAAGACTTTGAATTGATTTCTTTTTGTAAGGTTCAGTCCTTTTGTCTCTGGGAAAAACTGAGTTATAAGGTCCATCAAACTTAGTTTTTCTTGCTCCTTTAAGTTTATCTCTCTAAATGGAAGAGGAAATATGAAGCTGATATCTTGATTTTCTTTTCCTTCGGCCCAATCCAGAACAAACTTCTGCACAGAGACTGATTTTCCGATGCCAGCAACTCCTTTTGTCAGTACAGTTCTGATCTGCTTGTCTTGTTCAGGTGCTTCAAACAAATGTTTGCACTCAACCTGTATCTCCTGTGATTCATGACGTCTGGAAGCAACTTCAATCTGTCTCACCTCATGTTCAGTATTGACCTGTTCACTACAACCCTGAGTGATATAGAGATCTGTGTAGATGTTCTTCAGAAGTGTAGAGTCTCCTTGCTTTGCAATTCCTTCAAACACACATTGATACTTCTTCTTTAGGCTACACTTTAGCTGATGAATGAAGACCAGTTCATCTAAACAGAAACAAAAATACAGATATTGTTTAATCATATTTTCTCTTCTACATTTATAAGTAACAATCTGACAGATGATCACGAGTCTCTTACCTTCTAGAGCATCAGCAGCTTCATCTTGCTTCATCTCTCTCAGGAAGTAGAGCGTGAGATCAAGAGCTGCTTCTTTCATACTGCATCTGTTCTCATTAAAGTCCTTCACAAAGTATTGCTTGTCTTCTTTTTGTAATATTTTCTTAAAATTTTCCAGTTCTTTCTTCAGAAATGTCATTATTTTGCTCTCAAGATCCTACAAAGAAAGAAAAGAATGAATGAGAGAAACAAATCCTTAATTTTATCAAAATTATTTATTCAGTAATTAAAAATATTCATAAACAATCAAGTTGAGACAAACATTACTTTGTTGTAAATACAAAAAAAAAAAAGGCTTTCGTTCTTATTTTATAGGTTCTTAAAAAGAAACTTTTGAAATAAAAGCTCTGTCACACTCTTATTCAATAACATATTTGTTTATTATAATTGTTAAATATTCTTGAAAATGTGTTTTATTACCTGGAAGATCTGCAGGAGACTGTCTGTAAAATGCTTGTGGTTCCTGTGAGGCTGTAAATCTGCATCTAATGTTTCACACTGAAGCCTGATAGTAAATAAAATCAAAATACTGCGGTTTAGAAAAAAAAAACACCTTGACCAAAATATCTTGTAAATATTTAAGCAAAGAAAAAAAACAATACTGTGATAAATATATGGACTATAAGTTTTATGAAAATTATTCACTGACACACACAGTCTATGTTTGAACAAAATCAGAAACAGATCAAATACCGTTTGGTTCCTGGTGTTGTTTCTTCACTGAAGTTTGGTGGTTCACCCTTTGAGCGGTCACTCTTCACAGACACAGAGCTGGACACATGTGAGTCTGATCTTACACTAATGACACAAAGAACAAAACACTTTACTACAGGAGCTCCTTCAGTCTCATTTAAAGAGCTTCACTGTTGAGGATGGTAATGAAGCACAGTATAGACATGCATTTGTTCATCTATGACTATGGAGAGATGGAAAGACATATTCATGTTTGGCTGTATGATCTATTTCCATGGTTAATTTATACCTCCTTGTGTCTGCTTGTGTGATTGTGTTACAGGAAAGAAGCTCCAGACTGAGTTCAATAAAGAGGAAATCAGTGATTTATTGTTTTATTTCATTCATTTCTATCACAAGCTTCTTAGTGGAGAAATAAGCCAACACAACATTATAATGTCAAAGATAATAAATACCTTTTGGTTTATTGTATTTATGCGTAGTGTATTTAGGTGTGGTTTATTGTATTTTATGTACAGTGTATTTAGGTGTGGTTTATTGTATTTTATGTACAGTGTATTTAGGTGTGGTTAATTGTATTTTATGTACATTGTATTTAGGTGTGGTTTATTGTATTTTATGTCCAGTGTATTTAGGTGTGTTCTATTGTATTTTATGTACAGTGTATTTAGGTGTGTTCTATTGTATTTTATGTACAGTGTATTTAGGTGTGGTTTATTGTATTTTATGTACAGTGTATTTAGGTGTGGTTTATTGTATTTTATGTACAGTGTATTTAGGTGTGGTTTATTGTATTTTATTTTATGTACAGTGTATTTAGGTGTGTTCTATTGTATTTTATGTACAGTGTATTTAGGTGTGGTTTATTGTATTTTCTGTACAGTGTATTTAGGTGTGTGTATCTGATGTTGTACACAGGAAGCTGGGAGAAAATGCACTGCAGCTTCATAAAGCGTGTTGTACACAAGCTAACCTTTGGGTCGTACAGCTCAGGAACAGAGTTATTAATAAATCTTAAACACTGAATCCAAACAAAGAGGGTTTGCTTTCTCATCCAAACACACAGTGTCTCCACAACATGACGACAACACTACAACTCATTGAAGCCTCGTCTTCTCTTTGTGTAAACCTTTGAACAGCATTACGCTAATATTTCACATTGTGATGCACACATTTGTGAAATTAATATCTGGACTTCAGTCAAGGCATTTTAATCATTTCTGGATCAGTGTTCTCTGTTAGACAGAATAAATCACTTTACAGGAGACTGTGACCTTTGTAACTTTGAAGATCCTACACAAACAGATATATTACACACTTAAGGAAATTGGAAACATTCAAAAACATCTTATGACCCTTTTAAATAAAGTTTGAAGTTAATTTTAATGTCTGACAGTCAATTTAGGACCTAAAAACCCAAATCACTGATGTGGAATAATTTACTTATGTCCATATCCAGTGCTGAAGAGAAACTGTAAATTGACTATAAATGATGATGATTTTGATTTTCAATTCTCAGATATTTATCATCTATTTGGTTACTTTTTAAATATGTCTATGCTATTTTTTATTAGGAAGTAACAAAGATCTGAAGTTGTGCAAATAATTTCTAAATATAAAACAAAGTTTGTTAAGGTTTTTTTCCCAGTAAACCTCTGAAACTGCAGCAGTGTTTAAAATGATCCTCTGAAAACAGACTCAGTCTTACCTCTGTTTGTGTGAGAGACTCATCTTTCCTCTCTTCTCTTCCTCTCTTCATATGAAGAAATATGTTCAGTTAGCAGACACAGCAACAAAAACACTATATAAAATAAAGTGAGTTACAAACTAATGCAGTGCCATGTAGAATAACCAAATGGTCTTAATGAGAAATTGCTTGTTTAAAAACACTTTCGATTTCGCGTCACGAAAACAACAACATAAACCAGAAGCGGAAATAAGGAAAAATCCTCCGTAATCAAATTTAATAAAACCCCTTTTGAGTCTTGTGATAAGCTTGTAAATGATAAATGTTTTCTAGGACATGACATGCATCAAATTCAACGATCAGCGCTTTCTCTTGCTGTGTGTTTTCTGCAGTTACTTTCGGTTTCTTCTTCTTCGTGGGTTTTACTGGAGAGTCTCGAGCGAGCTGAACAGTTACTGCCACCTGCTGTACTGGAGAGAGGATATTACACCTAATACATTTAAACACTGCATTATTATTTTCACTCTTCCTGGACTGTTATCTATCATGTTAACTTCAAATCACACACATGCAGAGATTTGTATTTATTTCTTACTTTAAATTATTTCAATTCATATTGGGGTACAGTATTAATACTTGTTCTACAGTTTCTGCTTCTTTTTTGTGTTTAGGCTCGATGTCCAACTGGTCTTTGATTCCATCGTTACTTTTCCAGCTGAGGGTTGAAAAGAGAATCATCCCATATTAAAGACTAAAAAAGTAGTGTTCCGTATTAAAAATAAAAAAGAAAAGAAAATAATAAACAATAGGAATGTACAAATTCAGAAATAAATTGGTTAGAAGCAAATAACATGGTTTAACAGACTATAATGAAGTCTGTTATATTATCAATTCTTCACATGTACAGTACATAAATACAGAGAATTGAAATAGTGTTACTCTCAGGCTCACGGTGCATACAGATAACACTAACAGTAGAACCTAAAAATACAGATAGATACAGATTCAAAAAAATAAACACAAGCTGTTTGTTCTTCAGTGTGTTTGGTTCTGCAGGGTTCTAGATCTCTCATGTTCTCTCTGTCCTTCAATAAACTCTGTCTCTGCAGATTTATCTTCTTCATGATGATTTGATGCTTGTACTTATGGGCTGAAATAAATAATAAATAAATAGATTATTATTTATCTTTTCTCCTATTAATATATAGGCACACACACACACACACACACATATATATATATACATATATATATATATATATATATATATATATATATATATATATATATATATATATATATATAACGTACAATTAAAAGACCCCAAATATTAAAAAAATTAAGCATTTAAAAATTGAAGGAAGCAATGAATTGAGTTAAACTTAATTAAGTGTTCTGGTTTTGTGTTTTATATGAAACAGTTCATCACAGATTAATAAATCAATACTGTTGTGATAGCTGCAAATGTCACAATAGGCTTTAAACCAAGGGTGTCCAAACTACAGCCCGCTATCACTCATGTGGTAGATATTTATATTTCACTACTGTAGTACATTATAAAACAGTGTGCAATAATATAGTGTGTTTAAATTATCATACTTAAAAATAGTATTAAATGAATGCAACTTTACTGGGACAAAAACCTCCCTTCACTTATACTGCTAACCAGGGTTCGAAATTAAAATTGTTTTCTAAAGTTACCAGCCAATCAGAATTTCCACTAGCCATTTTTATTTTCCGGTGAAAATAAGAGAAATTATAAGTGCCACTGAATGCATTTGATCATTTTATTAACATTGTTGGCATGAAAAAAAGAAATAAAGTACAATGCATACAACAAAATCTGCACAGAAAGTGCAAACACTTCATCTATCATCTGAATCACGTCTTCAGAGCTCTTCTTCTTCTTCAGACGTGCCATCAGAATCTGAGCCACCCTCTGTTCCTTTTGTTCGGTGTTTGTGCAGAAAGTCAGGCCTGTGTGAGCACAAACTGTCAGCGTGCCAGATGTCAATGGCTGTGTTTGGATCAAAGTCTCTGATGTCAGGTGAGCACAACTGGGTTTAAGGAGGTCAGAGAGGGTCTCATCTTTTAGGTGTGAGCCCCAGTCACTCTTTACCTGCTTCATAACACTGAACCCTCTTTCACAGTCAGCTGTAGTTGCAGGGATTGTGAGGAGAGCATCAGAAACATCAAGGACATCAGGACATGATGGTGCAGTATTCTGTTCACAGTAGGCCAGGTCTTCTCAAAGCTTCCTGCAGCAGGCTGAGACAGAAAATATGCTTTATGCACTTGCAAACAATTATACATTTTCAAATGCAACTTTAGTTATTAAAAGATGGCATCAAATTTGGATTGTGCCTTTAACAAATTACATTTACTCTGATTCCTGATAAACAAAATAAAACTGTCTCACAATATTAGACCTTTCTATAGAGCTTAGGAACTTTTCAAGCACTTGTTTTTTTCTCAAACATCAAGTACCTCCTGCTGTGTGAAGTTCAGTCTTGAGAACTGTCCAACTCCACATTCACTCCAGCAGACAGTAAAAGAGGTCAGAAGTGACTGATGAAGATTTGCTCTTTACATGTGAATTGCTAACCTGAACTGGTGTCTGTCTCTGGCCAGCACTGGAAACTGGTCAGCCGCATCTCCTGCAGGACACCACTGTTCACATCACTAAATCTAGCAGTGCTGAAAAGAAGTTTAGTAACCTCCAAGTTTAGTAACTTCAGCGTTGTTTACCCCTGTCATTACAGATGCTCCATCTATGGTGATTGCCACTTGCTTGTTTCTCCATTGAGTGCTGACTCCACTTCCCATTATACTACACACTGCTTCAGCTAGATTTGCAGCATCTGGCTTTGAATCTAAATCAGCTTTGACCTTGCCCTCAGTGGCACTTGTGACGCAGACCATTTCTTCTTCCATCACTGCACTGTCCAGAGATCATCTGACATGACTGAGATGAACTTGACCTCTGATAATCTGGCCCTCATCTCTTTTCTCTCATCCTCTGCTATGTAGTGTATGAACTCTTTTGCCTGGTAGTCATCTGTAATTCTCTCCTATCTTCAATCCTTTCTTTCGGCCTACCCTGAAATAAATTTTTATGTAAATGAAGCCACTGTTAGCATCTACAACACAGTACATTTCAGTGAGATTTATTTTTAACTCCCAAACGTAAAGTTTCATCCTTGTCTATGGAAGCACTCTGAATTGTATTAAATGCACTGTTTTGCAGTGGCTCTCCTGATGTAGAGTTGGGATCCACCTGAAGTCTATAAAAGACTGAAGTGATGATGAAATCAGATACAGCTTCCAGACCTGACGAGCTCTCCGTCTCCAGAACCATCACTGATATTGCCTTGAACAAACTACTTACTCACATTTTTACTTTATCTAATACTGACACAGTAATTGTAGAATATTTGTTCTGCTTACTTACTAATTGTTATAAATAAACTGACTTGTAGTAGTATATAACACAAGTCTGCCTCCCTGGCATTGATGTATAGCTAAGAACAGACCACGGAGAAGTCTTCTGTGACCGGTTTTGTGAAGATGAACTCAGACGCTTATGAGACAGAGCAGATCTGACTTACTTTACCTCCCTGAGAATAAATAATATAAAGTAGAAGCTGTAGGAAACTTAGCACAATATATATCTTAAACATCTCTAAATAATACAGTTTTTTACCTTTTAAAGTTTAATGTTTGTTTTTAAGGCAATTAATTGGCTCGCCCAAACCTATATGATAACATTGTACGACCAAACTCAGTTCAAAGGTCACTGAGATCTAGGGTTGCCACCTTCAATACAGAAAAATAAGGGACGCCTAGGGGGACAAAAGGTCCGATGATGTGCCAGTGGTGGTAAATCACAACTTAAAACAAGTTTTCATAAAAATATGAATTGCTAATGAACTTTAGTAACTGTATAAGGTGGCGTGAACACAGACTTCGGATAAAAATATTTGTCATTGTTTGCAGACAGTAACACCATCTAAACAGTGAAACCACATAATAAATAACCGGTCTACAAACATTTCTAAATTCATGTAAAACACACATTTTTCTTTATTATTATTATTATTGTTAAGTTAATCTATTTTATATAGTTTATTGTTAATTCTACAGTAGCCTATTGATCAGTAGTATCAGGGCTGGACTGGTAATCTGGCATACCAGGCAAATGCCCGGTGGGCCGATGCACTTGGGGGCCGGTCGATATAATATTTTTTTATTTTTTATTTTTTTTATTGGACAACGACTGGCCCATACAGCAGGGACAGCGGCCCATTGGTTAATTTTCCATACTGACACTGGACTGGCCCAATCATCTCTTAACAGGCTCCACCCCTCCCCCTCCATTTCTTGTGTCAGATGCAGTCAGTGGCTCAGTGCAGAAACAAAAGCGCAATGGGGGGTGCGGAGAAGTTGCGGGCCAAAAAAATAAAAATTCTAGAGGTTGATGCCTCAACATGTGCAAAAATAACCGACATGTTTAGTGCTGTAGCTTCAGTTTCCAAGCCTACAGTACCTGACGACATTTTGCAAGAATATATTTAAGTATATATATTTTCTCATGTTTCTAATGAATTTCCAATATTATTTATATGCAATATTAATGGTGAGTGAGTAATTTGAATATCATATATATTATTAGGATGTTTTGTGTGAGTAATTTGGTAGTATAGTTTGTTTTTCTTTTTTATGGGAAGTATCTCAACAATGAGAGCTAAATGTTGTTTGGTGTCATATTAAAGAGGGGTTTGTGCTCTTTAAAACAAAGTAGCCTATACTTGCAATTGTAAACTAGTTTTTCTGCTGTCTGGTTCATTGAAAAAAAAAAAATCTTTTTAGAATTAGCAGTATTCTACATCCACATTCTATTGTGTTCTAAAGGATTAACTAGCTTTTATAACATGGAGCACATTGTCCATCTAGAAATCCTGCTCTTCAAGAACACAGGACTATATAACCAAAATGGATCCTTACTAAGTGTACTTTTAATAACTCTTCCAAATAATTGTAATCATCTCTCTCTTTGTCCTTATGTATAGTCAAGCCAGGTTGAGTTAGCAGTGGAGAAGGGCACCTTTGATCACCAGGGAGTCAGTCAAGAGAGAATGAGTACACTGGTCCACTTGCTCTGGGACGCTGGTCCATGGCACTTAGTTCTCAGCTTTGTAGGGTTTTTTGGGAATGGAACGGTAGATATGAATATATACAGGGACCACAAGGATGGTGTACTGGCTGGTTATGTCGGACCGATTGTGATGGACCGGTCTGAGCAAAAATGCCAGAGCCCTTTTTTTGTCCCAGTCCAGCCCTGCCTTTGACCACAATGAATTTGAAGTAGTGCTTATATCTTCACCTTGAAAATGCCAACTTTTCATCGGATTGCTCCTGACTCGCCATCTCTGCTGCGAATCTCTGTGTAGCTGTTGCGTGTGTGTGTGTGTGTGTGTTTGGCGCCGCTGACGCAGCCGCGTGTGCCGGCATGTGTGTAAAAACACTGGCTCTGATTGGCTACCATGAAACACATGACTCTGCCTTAGCCAATCACAACCGCTTATCTCGTCATTAACCCACCTGCTCACTCGCTGTGTGAGACAGGGGTGCGTTCGGATTACATAATTTATTAAATCAATGCATAGTAACGCACCGCATTTAACGTTCAGTAACGTTAACGGCGTTGTAACGACGGGAAAAGTAATTAGTTAGATTACCGCGTTACTGAAAAAAATAACGTCGTTACCTAACGCCGTTCTTTTAAATGCTGTTATTCCAAACACTGCTCTTGTCTGGTCTTGTGTTGTCATCGGTTGTGTTCTCGTGTCTGCCCTTACTTTAAAAAAAAAAAAAAAAAAAAAAAAGATGAGACAAGGACTCAAACAGAAAGCAAAGGGCTTTACTGAATAATAAAGCTTTATTATTCAATAAAGCCCTTTGCTTTCTAAGCCCTTTGCTTTCTGTTTGAGTCCTTGTCTCATCTTTTATTTTTAGGCAAACAAGCCAATGAAATGTATGAAAAATGAAAAGCTGTCAGAGATCATGCTGCACCTGCACTACATGTAGCTGGACAGATGATGCTTCACAAATGGATTTTTGCAGACATGGTGAAATTAACCGTTTGTTGGAGGAAAACAGGAGACTGAAGGAAGAGCTAGGCCAAAAGAGAACGGATAAGGTATTTTTTTTAATGTGGCTGACACTCGCTCCGAGTTAAAACAAACCAATATACCGAAGCAATTCATTTACTCAAACAGTACACTGACTGAACTGCTGTGAAGAGAGAACTGAAGATGATATTGGGTAATGTGGTCTTGGGTGACGGGATGGGGGGCTTATGATATTAGACTTCGTAGCCTATAATAAAAGATAATGAATTTCAAACCTTAACTAAACACATTTTTATTCAAAGATCAACCGTCTGTCATTACTCTTTAGTCTGCCACAAGAAACAGCAACATTAAAATCATGAACTCAAATGTCATTGTAAAAAAAAAAAAAAAAAAAAAAAAAAAAAAAAAAAAAAAAAAAAAAAAAAAGACTGTTGTAACAGTGCGTAAATCAGACCTTTCTGTAACACTTAACGTTAATAAGCTTAAACGAAAATAACAAAATGGGGACAAAAAGATCATAGTCTTTGTGCATAGGCTATAGATTAATTAGATAAATGAATATCTAAATTTGTGCCTTGCCGTCTACGGTATTTTTTTAGAACTTAGAAAAAAGATGCTGCAGCCAATGAGCAGCCAGCGGGGGCTGCAGGACGACTCAACCTCCGCAGACAGTTTTTAATGTTTATCAGACAATAAATACTCAAGATTTTGCTTTAGTATAATTTTCGGGACAACTAGGGCCAGATTCGGGAGTCGGGAAAACAGTTTAGATTCCGGGACTGTCCCGAATTTTTCGGGACGTCTGGTCACCCTTCCTGAAAGAGCTGCATTACTTCATTAGCTTGAGTCTGACCTGCAGGGATGGGATTAAAATTTGGTGAGGTGTTAGTCAGCGAATCATCTGATTCTGATCTCGTTCTAATCAGTATTCAGAGATTGAAGCCAAGTGAACATGTTAAGTGTGGTTAACTGTATTTGATTTTTAACCGAACAGAGTATACACTCATAACGAGTTTCACACACCTTCTCCGGCCAAGTTGAGTTGATTACACGTAACAGTGGGAAAAGCAACACATGCGCTAATCATTTGTGAAACTTAAAGATGAATGGAAAATGTAGTTTCTGCTCTGGGTGGGATGAATTAGGAAGCTTGCATTGTGAAGGGCGCTCTGAAAAGCGGCAGCGCAGGCATAAGATTAAAACCTCTATTAAAACAGATGTCCAAATGAGCGTACCGGTACGCTACAAGCACGTTCTGGGCGCACGGAGAGGTGGCTGTACGCTCAAGAGCTATATTTGGAAGTGGCGGTACTGAGTACTGGTGCGTACCGGCCCACTTAAAGCACTGCGCATATATATATATATATATATATATATATAAAATGAATAAATAGGCCTTTACGAGAAATAAATTTTTACTTAATAAATTAAGAAAATTAACAAAAAACTGTGCAACAAGTAGCCTAGTATGTGCAGCACAAAAGGAAACCAGACACAGAAAGAGGCATCCTATTTTTCTTTAGGCTTATTTTAAGCATAAAGATTAGTTTTTATTGTGAATGTGCACAAAAGGCAACCGTTTACAATTACGATGATCTTTTGGACTAAAATGAGAAGTTGCTTCCACAGTTCCACTGAATTTTTTTTTTTTTAAATAAATAAAAAAAGTAAAGTGATTGTGCTGGGGCAGCATGCACACACAGTTACTTTGACAATGCAGTCTCTTCATTATCATGATAAAATACAGTCACTCAAACATGAAAAAAATATGTTGGTTTCAGTTTCGTTTTGTTTTAAATGAATTAGTTTTGGCTTGTCATCTGTATTGCTATAGCTTCTTATATTTTTAATTATTGTTCTTTTCTAAATGCTGTTAACTGAAAGGATTGTTGTGGAGTGAGGGGAACTAAAATAGTCTAGCTATGTAAACTGTAATCCGGTACTGATTCCAAATTACATGACAAAAATTATAGTTAGTAGCATAATAATAATATTCTACCATATTGACATAAAAATACAAATAGTAATATTATATATATATATATATATATATATATATATATATATATATATATATATATATATATATATATATATATATATATATATATATAATTTCACAAAGTTTGTCAGAACATTGTTTTTGCTTCAAATTAGGTTATTATTAAATCAAATTATGTGTATGATTATTATTATATAACTAAATATGAAATTATATGTATATGAATTATTTAACAAATTAAATAACTGTAATAACAGATTTAGGTTAAATAAAGATGTCAGTCTTTTTAGGAAACAAATCAAAGAAAAAAATAAACTAATTCTGTTTCTAATATTCTGAATGTTGCTCATAAACAATATATATTGTGTCCAGTTTTTTATTATTTTTTTTATTTTACCCAGTCATTTAAAAATAACAAATTTTTTAAAACAAAAAAATATGATTTCACATATCGTACCTAAACACGCGTGGAGAACATAATTAGAACTAGATACTAAATTAGTTAAAAATGCCTATCCACATACAGCTATGATTTGCGAACCCGCTCCGAACTCCCGAACTGTGATCCCCAAACTGACTCAAATGATTCGCGATCCCGCTACGAACTCCCGAACTGATTCAAATGATTCGCGATCCCCAAACTGACTCAAATGATTCGCGATCCCGCTTTGAACTCCTAAACTGACTCAAATGATTCGCGAACCCGCTTTGAACTCCCAAACTGACGCAAATGATTCCCGATCACCAAACTGACTCAAATGATTCGCGATCCCGCTCCGAACTCCCGACCTGACTCAAATGATTCGCGATCCCGCTTCAAACTCCCAAACTGACTCATGATTCTCAATCATTTCAGAGCTGTAACAACAATACTATGAAACCATGATATGTTTGCTTAAGGTTATCATACCATCAAAATCTCATACCGGCCCATGACTAATAAATATATATAAATATTGTTGTTATTAACATGAAGTGCATTAAACATTACTTCAAGGTTTCCCTAACTAGGGTTTGTGACATTAATACAAAGCTAATTAATTAAATCATAAAAAAAACATCATAGGCTACATTAAAATAAATAATTTTAAAACCAATCAAAATAAAATAAAATCTTACTAAAAAAGTTTAACATTTCATTTGTTTACCTTCATGTCATGTGGACATAACCAACATCAGAGAATCATAAACATGCAAATGTGATAATTATTAAAATGTATAGTTTTTTTAAATCTCAGCGGTAATTCAAGTAAATATATTTGGTTAAAGAGGATCAGATGACAAAAGTTTGTGAATTTGTGTGTTTTAATGTGTTTGAAAGACAAACGCCTTCCAAATACACAGTAACACATGATTAAATAAACTACAGAGTGATGATTCAAATAAAAATCAATGTGTTCATCAGTAGTTGATGCAATGTTGAAACACTTCTTAAACCTGAAATGATTTTTATAAATCAATCTTCAAATGCTGTCACTGACAATGCAATGCTGCAATTTGGAAATAGTGGAATAACTATTAGGAATTTCACTGTTATCATATTTTTCTTTGTTTCACCAGTTTTCATATTATAGACAGACTGAGTGCATAAGTCTTTGGTGTAATTTTCTATAATAAAAAGCCTAATAAATCAGCACATTACATGAGATTAAATAAACCATGTGTATGAGTCCACATTCTGTTGCTTTGTGTTTACTGGTGAAAGAGCAATACCTGAAACACAAAAGTACATTTCTCAAATAACAACAAACTTTACGATTATAATTTAGAGCAAAAATAATTCTGATCGGTTTAGCCGTTATACAACCTGACTAAAATGCTCATACATTTCGTTTTCTTAAACTTGACTAAACTAAAACAGGACAGGGTTGACTAAATATGATTACTAAAATGTACATTTGAGTAAAACTAAGACTGAATTAAAAAATGGCTGCCAAACTTAATACTGCTGTGCGGTTAATTAATAATAATCTTACTGCTAAAATGTCAAGTTTTCATTGACTAAAACTAGACTAAAATGTTGAGACTTTCAGTCGACTAAAACCAAACAGGATAAGGTTGACTAAATATGATAAAAACTAACAAGGACATTTAACTGGTTCCTACATTATATTTCTATACACTTCTTCTAATCTCACACACTATTTAGGATGATAGTATGAACATTGAGACACAGGGCATGTCTTTATAAATGAAGCACTGAATCATTGACTCAAATGATTCAAAATTCACAAACACGAATCCTTCAGTAACGAAACACTGCTGTGTGTTGCTCAGAGAAGCGTTTGGAAGCGTTTTCATTAACCAAATGGAGCAAAAACAGTTAGCTTTGACAATATATCAAATATTGAACTAAAATGTATATGAACTACTCGTTTTAATGCTTTAAAATGTCAAATTTTCAATCGTGGTTTCCAGGGTAAACTTTACTCTCTTGGTCGTGTCATGTTGCTTAACTGGGCTGTATGTTATAAATATAAGAACCAAGTTACAGACTGTGTGAACTTCAGCTGTGATCTTGTTGTTTACTGATCCGTTATAAATCACCGTTTACACTGAATGTAATAAAATCAGAAACATAGTAGGAGTGAACATGTGACCCGCCACTGATGAAATCCACACATATACAGTAAGTCACTACAAACAGTAAAATAAAAGAAATCAACTCAATTCATCAACAAACATTTCAACAACAAATACATATATACTCGATCCAAACAATAAATTGGCAAACAAACTTACTTTAACGCATCTTAAGGAAAGGACTCAAAGGACATGGTTGGGTGTCCATTCAAACACCCACACCTTACCAAAGGAATAGAAACAATGGAAGGAACTGAGGTCTACTTATAGACCTTAACCAGGAAGTGTATGGGTAATGTAGTGCACTTGCATGGGTATTGTAGTCTACCTGGAATTGTGGGATATGTAGTACAAATATATATATATATATATATATATATATATATATATATATATATATATATATATATATATATGGGAAAGAAAAAAAATTAAAGATAAGGGTCAAATTGACAACAAAATGTCCTAATTGAACTGTGGCCTAATCCTGTCTAAGTCCAGGTCCTGTCAGTGAAACTGTGCCTGTTTTCTAAAATCAGCTGAAAATATCAAACATGTTTGATATCCTCCGACTGGATAAAATCAATGTCTGAAGATGAAATGTATGATATGATATGTAAAAATTGATAGCCTGAATGCACTGTAAGTCACTTTGGATAAAAGCGTCTGCTAAATGCATAAACTTAATTTTTAATTTAATTTTAATTTAATTTTTAATAAAATTTTAATTTAATTTAAGTTAAAAAAGTCTGAGTCCATGTGATCATCAAACACTTTGTGATTTTCTATGGAATTTGTTGACTCAAATCTGCAGACTTTCAGCAAGTATAGTGTCGACCCCTCCAGACTGAAAATCATCAGTAAACCAACAGAACATTGTGTGTGCTTTAATTATGTAAAGCAGATATGGACACCTTTGGGAGGAGACTGAAGTTTTTAACTTTTCCATAACTGTCTGCCCAAAAATCAATTATAGTCTAATAGTTTGTGGCTTTTAGATGTTACAAGAAATCTAGCAGAATCTCAAAAAAATCAAAAACAGATAATAAAAGCTGTAGTTATTAAGTTTTTAATTTTTGAGAAGCAAATAAAAAAGTGATCACTTGGACGTGGTTGTGTACAAGAGGTAAACACGATATAAATAAGGTTCTTTTTCTCACACAAACCGCTCGTTTGGTGTCTTAGGTCATCAATGTGTACTTACGATGGGGAATTGTTTAATTTGGACTCCTCTGTGCATGCTCTTTGAGGTGGTGACCATAGACCTGCATTATATGAGTCACAGACAAGAACGGTTTGACCTAAAAATATAAAAATGGGAAATACTGTGGAAACAAAGACACCTACAAAGGAGCGCTGCACAAGATCCCAGGCCCTATGCATAGGGGGCCCCCCTCCCCTTGAAAATATATATTCCAGACTTTTCAAGGGCCCTCTCTAAAAGCTTAAACATACCAAAATTTAATTTGAGAGTGAACTATCCCTTTAAATGAGCGAAATATCATAACTGCTGGACTCACCTCAGAAGGAATGAGGAAGGATACTAGTGGTGACGTAATGACAGCGATGTGAGAATATAGGGCTTATCAAAACCATTTTTTATTTTTTTTTGCCCCAAGAGATGTTAATTATAACTTATCCTTAAAATATGTTATATGCTTTCACACAAACGAAAAATGTATAAATATGTTGTTCATATTTGTTTACCACGTTTACCCAATTGTGAATTAAAAGTCCTTAGTGTTATTACTTAACTTGCCAATTAAAAAGATTGGAATCAAAACACGCCAAATGGCAGTCGCAGTCTCAAGAACATAACATCTGTAACATTTACAAAAATCTAGCTAAAACAGCAAGCATAGTAGCTCATGACTTTCAGAAGTACCCAATATTATCATCAGTTTCATAAAGTAGACTAGACAATAAAACTGGACAATAAAAGTGTGTGATCAAATGAGTTTAATACATGATTTAATACACCACTTGAAAAGAGAAGAGAAGCAAACAAATGCACTGTTGCAAAGCTACATTATACGTTTACCAAAAAAGTACACTTTTATATATATATATATATATATATATATATATATATATATATATATATATATATATATATGTAATAAAGTTATTAAACTAAAGAGTTAAACAAATCAAAAATGTAAACAAAATCATAAAGCATAATGACATGGATTATGAAGCACTATAATATATAAGAAAATATTAAGATGATGTTCTTTGGGGAGAAACTGATCTGAATCTGACAGTAAAAAACAGAGAAATGTGAAAAGAAAGGATATAAAAGTGAACCCTGGTGTAACAGTGAAACCAGGCAATTGTTACACAAAATGCATGTACAGTATGGATGCTCATACATCTCTAAACATGTATGCTAAATATCTGAGGTATGGATAAAGCAAAAGCAGATATGTGTCTGAGTATTAAAGCACAAAGAGACTGCTATATAAATAATCTGCTTGTTTCTGCATGTCTCTGAATGGTGCCGTTTTATTTACTACACACTGAAGTTTGTATGATGCTAATAGTGTTTTAAATGTCTGCATAATCATGAACATCAGCAGGGCCGAGAGAAAACTTAAACATTTCCTAGTTTTATTGAAGAAAATCCATTGTAAAATCCATTCTGCAACTCAAAGGTCCGCTACAACCAGTCGAAATAAAAGTTTGATTTAAATTGAAATTATGACAGAAATATAAAATTATATCAACACCAATAATATTATTCTTTATAATTATTTATTTAAACATTATTAAGGAATATCGTATTTGTCCATGTTTTATCTTAATATACTTCTGTTGTGCAGAACTTTGCCAAAAATAAAAGTTCTTACATTTTCATTTAATATCATTTTTAAAAATGTATTAAAATGTTAAAGTGTTATATGCCAACATACAGTCAAACCTAAATATATTCAGACACCTTTAGCATTTCTCACATTATCACAGTTTACTCACTACAGTCTAGGAAAATTGTAATAAAATATGACAAGAACTCAAGAGTTAAACTGTGTCAGGAAAAAATCATGTCAAATACATTTTCTGGTAACAATTTTTTAAAATCAGTTTTACTGGTAATTGATGGTACATATTAATGGCTCAAGGAGGTGAAATTGATCAAATAATACATTGTTTTACATGTATATATATAAAATGTAACCGTAAAGTATTTTTCAAGTGTCTTGATTATAATCACTAAAACTTAATTTCTCAGCTTCCGTTATGATCACTCATGTGCATATTTGAAATGTATAAGTAAATGTACAACTTTTCTGCACCATCACAATCAGACCTGGGTCTCATCTGTGTCAGGCAGTAAGATTTTATCTATCAAGACATTTAAAACATAAAAAAAGTCTAAAAAGCAATCGTATCAGGTAATGGCTTTCGGATAAACCCAAAATTATTAAATTACTAATAATACTGATTAAACTATTGTCGCAAGTAGCATCATTAGACATTAAAAATGGTCAATAAACGTTGATAAAATACATGATTATTTCATACATGATTACTTGAAAATTTGTGAGAAAATTATTGATTTACAACCAAACCAAGTGCATCACAAATGGTCGAGCATTTATAAGATTATAAGATTAACAATTAAACACAAACACCAGATCAATGTATTTCCTAAAACTAAGATGGACTCTTCTTCAGGTCACTTTGTTGTCCACACGACTAAAAAGTCCACTTTTTCATAAATGGAGTAAAAAAAAAAAAATCTAACTTGAAATTATAAAGCATAATGAGAGATTATATTATGAAGCAAATTGAGAAACAAGAATAAAACAATTAGATGATGTTCTTTTGGGAAGGAACTATCTATGAGTTGATCTGAATCTCTTGAAAAGTCTTGAAGTCTTGAACTTTATTCACCGTGACAACTTTGGACTTTTCTTTCTTGTACACATATCTGAAAAAAAAAAAAGACTATATGTTACTGTATTATCTTCACTAGCCAACTACTAATCAATCATTAGTTTTGGCACTGCAAACAATAAAAGTAAACAATTAAGCTGTTTCACTTCAAATTCCATTTTGAGTTCAGTGTGCCATCACTCATTGTGGCTTTCAGACACAAACTCAGATTTATTCTAGGGCTGGTAATTTTTTATTTTTTTTAATCTAATTAATTACATGATGTGGTGATTAATTAATCGAATTAACCGCACATCAAATTTGGAGAAATTACTCACAAAAGATCATTTAAAGTTGTTGTTGTGTAAAGCATCAGGCATTATAAAAAGTAGGTTCAGCAAGAAATATTTTGTTTGATTATGCTCTTTTGGACCATGTGAGAAAATGGTGACAGAATTGTCATTTTTGGCAGGGTGAACTATAACATTAATCATTTATTTTCTTAATTTTATTATTATTACTATGGAAATATGAAATTATTTCTTTAATGAAATGGTGAAATAATAAACTAAAACTGCGTAGATGGAGGTAATGTCTTAATGATTAAGTCATCGAGTCATTTATTCATTCATTTGGTTTGTATAAATGGCTGATTCATTCAGGAGTGAAGTAAAGGGTTCTTTATGAATGGTTCATTGAATCATTAGGTTTGTTCGACTTGAAGAGGATCATCACCATCAGACCGACCGGTGTGTGACATCATCATCATCACCATCAGACCAACCGGTGTGTGTGACATCATCATCATCACCATCAGACCGACCGGTGTGTGACATCATCATCATCACCATCAGACCGACCGGTGTGTGACATCATCATCACCACCATCAGACCGACCGGTGTGTGACATCATCATCATCATCACCATCAGACCGACCGGAGTGTGTGACATCATCATCATCACCATCAGACCGACCGGTGTGTGTGACATTATCATCATCACCATCAGACCGACCAGTGTGTGTGACATCATCATCATCACCATCAGACCGACCGGCGTGTGACATCATCATCATCACCATCAAAACGACCGGTGTGTGACATCATCATCACCATCAGACCGACCGGTGTGTGTGACATCATCATCACCATCACCATCAGACCGACCGGTGTGTGACATCATCATCATCACCATCAGACCGACCGGTGTGTGACATCATCATCATCACCATCAGACCGACCGGTGTGTGACATCATCATCATCATCACCATAAGACCAACCGGTGTGTGACATCATCATCACGATCAGACCGACCGGTGTGTGACATCATCATCACCATCAGAACGACCGGTGTGTGACATCATCATCACCATCATCAGACCGACCGGTGTGTGTGACATCATCATCACCATCACCATCAGACCGACCGGTGTGTGACATCATCATCATCACCATCAGACCGACCGGTGTGTGACATCATCATCATCACCATCAGACCGACCGGTGTGTGACATCATCATCATCACCATCAGACCGACCGGTGTGTGACATCATCATCATCATCACCATAAGACCAACCGGTGTGTGACATCATCATCACGATCAGACCGAACGGTGTGTGACATCATCATCACGATCAGACCGAATGGTGTGTGACATCATCATCACCATCAAATTTGGAGAAATTACTCACAAAAGATCATTTAAAGTCGTTGTTGTGTAAAGCATCAGGCATTATAAAAAGTAGGTTCAGCAAGAAATATTTTGTTTGATTATGCTCTTTTTGACCATGTGAGAAAATGGTGACCGAATTGTCATTTTTGGCAGGGTGAACTATAACATTAATCATTTATTTTCTTAATTTTATTATTATTACTATGGAAATATGAAATTATTTCTTTAATGAAATGATGAAATAATAAAAAAAGTACGCCGATTTTGGACGTACATCATCGGTAGTTAATTCAGACTGGGGAGTGTGATGTCCGCGACGACGCAGCAGCGTACTTGATAACTTCAGTCAGCTCGTCTGGGCTACTGCAATTTTCCTTACTGTATATTTACAATAAAACGAAATAGGATATCAAATACCACTGCCTCCTTTTGTTTTCATTTAAGCATTATAACTGCAGAAATGTACTTAGTTCAGGGATATGTGTATATGCAGCCATTACAATGAAACGAAATATTATATAAATTTGCCTTTTTTATTTTCATTTTAACATATAGATAATTTGAATACAGACAAAAGAAAACCTGTTAGATTTACCCCACAGCTGAATTATATTTTATGTTTAACCACTAAAGAGACATCAGAGCCAGTGGCACACATCAGAAGGTCTAGCTGAGTTGAGGCTGCTTCTCGGCGGATAGATGATCACTGATCTCCCGCTGATCGAGTGGAGCTCACCGTCTCAGAGATCGGAGAAACACATTTTTAAATAGGCGCTGTCTTTATAAATAAACAACAGATTTGAGTTTTAAACAACTACATTCTCGCCTGAAATACTTTTAAAATTACATTTCATGACACAATAACAGTAATATTTTGAAAATGTTGATCCGAATAAATGGTGGTTGAACTCAACCAATGCTGCGTGAACTCAGATGGCTTTGGCTACAGCATTTTTCCCCTCAGTATATTTACAATAAAACGAAATAGGATATAAGATACCACTGCCTCCCTTCGTTTTCATTTAAACATAATAACAGCTGCAGAAATTTACTTAGTTCAGGGATATGTGTATTGTTATATACAGCCATTACAATGAAACGAAATATTATATAGACTTGCCTTTTTTATTTTCATTTTAACATATAGATAAATTGAATACGGACCAAAGAAAACCTCTTAAATTTACCCCGCAACTGAATTATATTTTATGTTTAACCACTAAAGAGACATCAGAGCCAGCGGCACATATCAGAAGGTCTAGCTGAGTTGAGGCTGCTTCTCGGCGGATAGATGATCACTGATCTCCAGCTGATCGAGTGGAGCTCACCGTCTCAGAGATCGGTGAAACACGTTTTTAAATAGGTGCTGTCTTTATAAATAAACAACAGATTTGAGTTTTAAACAACTACATTCTCGCCTGAAATACTTTTAAAATTACATTTCATGACACAATAACAGTAATATTTTGAAAATGTTGATCCGAATAAATGGTGGTTGAACTCAACCAATGCTGCGTGGACTCAACCAATCAGAATGATTAGTGCCAAAGTCCCGCCCCCGAAAGTTACGGAACTTTGAAAAAGTACCACCTCGCCAGCAGGGACTTTCTGAGGGGCATTATTTTACCCAGAACTTTATTTAGTTCCTGGTTCCTGCGGTGGAAACACACCAAGTACCAGGCCAAAGTCCCTAGTTCCTGGGTAAAGTTCCTGCGGTGGAAACGCGGCTTAACAGTAATATTTTGAAAATGTTGATCCGAATAAATGGTGGTTGAAGTCAACCAATGCTGCGTGGACTCAACCAATCAGAATGATTTGTGCCAAAGTCCCGCCCCCGAAAGTTCCGGAACTTAGAAAAAGTACCACCTCGCCAGCAGGGACTTTCTGAGGGGCATTTTTTTACCCAGAACTTTATTTAGTTCCTGGTTCCTGCGGTGGAAACACACCAAGTACCAGGCCAAAGTCCCTAGTTCCTGGGTAAAGTTCCTGCGGTGGAAACGCGGCTATAGAAAACATTTGGTGCATCATACAGATGAAGATGCGACAAGACAGCAGAGCAACTAGAAGTCTGTATTAGACAAGAATGGGACAACATTCCTATTCCTAAACTTGACCAATTTGTCTCCTCAGTCACCAGACGTTTGCAGACTGTTATAAAAAGAAAAGGGGATGCCAAACAGTGGTAAACATGGCCTTGTCCCAACTTTTTTGAGATGTGTTGATGCCATGAAATTTTAAATCAACTTATTTTCCCCTCAAAATAATAGATTTTCTCTGAGTATATTTTGACTAACTTACATTAAACCCCTCTGATTGGTCAGTGCTTTTAACAAACATGTCTGTCATTGGCTACAAAACTCAACACTGCAAAAACATGGTGTAAATAGATACATTTGCCTTTGTAATTAGAAACCATTGCCTGCTTTTCAGTGGGAACAGAATACAGACCGACGAGTCAAAAGTAAAGCATTAAGTTGAATATTAACTCTACTTACTATGATTTCGGGCTGTGGATGATTTTTTATGTCTCTGTAGAGAAGATAATTCAGTGTAGCTCTTCCCACATTGATCACATGTGTATGGTTTCTCTCCAGTATGAGTCCTTTCATGTTTTTTCAGATTTGATGAAGAACTGAATCTCTTGTCGCAATGTGAACACATGTAAGGTTTCTCTCCAGTGTGAGTTCTCTGGTGCATTTTCAAATGCTCATCTGTAAAAAAAGTCTTCTCACACTCAAAGCACATATAAGCTTTTTTGGCAGTATGTCTTTTCTGATGTGTTTTTAAACTTTTCAGCAGTGGAAAACTCTTTCCACACAAAGAACATGAATACAGACGTTTCTTCTTTGTATGAAGTGTCAGGTGAATCTTTAGGTCCGAAGACCTTACAAATCCTTTGCCACACTGATCACATGTGTACGGTTTTTCCCCAGAGTGGATGTTCATGTGCTCTTTAAGGCTGCGTTTTATTATGAAACTCTTCCCACACAGATCACATGTAAACGGTTTCTCTCCAGTGTGGATGTGCATGTGCAACTTATGGTTTGTTGATTGTGTGAAACTCTTCCCACACAGATCACATGTGAATGGTTTCTCTCCAGTGTGGGTCCTCTCATGTGTTTTCAGATGTGCTGATAAACGGTATCTCTTGTCACAGTGTGAACACTTGTAAGGTTTCTCTCCGGTGTGAGTCCTCTCATGTGTTTTCAGATTTGCTGTCTGAACGAATCTCTTGTCACAGTGTGAAGACTTGTATGGTTTCTCTCCAGTGTGGATCCTCTGGTGTGTTTTCAGATGTCCTGAACAATTGAATGTCTTGTCACAGTGTGAACACTTGTATGGTTTCTCTCCAGTGTGAGTCCTCTCATGTGTTTTCAGATTTGCTCTCTGAACAAATCTCTTGTCACAGTGTGAACACTTGTATGGTTTCTCTCCAGTGTGGGTCCTCTCATGTGTTTTCAGTTGTCCTAAACAAATGAATGTCTTGTCACAGTATGAACACTTGTATGGTTTCTCTCCAGTGTGGGTCCTCTCATGTGTTTTCAGAGTTGCTGTCTGAATGAATCTCTTGTCACAGTGTGAACACTTGTATGGTTTCTCTCCAGTGTGGGTCCTCTCATGTGTTATCAGTTGTCCTGAACAAATTAATCTCTTGTCACAATATGAACACTTGTATGGTTTCTCTCCAGTGTGGGTCCTCTCATGTGTTTTCAGAGTTGCTCTATGAACAAATCTCCTATCGCAGTGTGAACACATGTAAGGTTTCCCTCCAGTGTGGGTCCTCTTGTGCATTTTCAATTCTACAGCTGTAATAAATTTGATAGAAAAAAAGAGTTTGATGTTATCATGATCTACAGTGCATAATATCATCCAAAGATTCAAAGAATCTGGAGCAAATGTATTGTTTTTTTTATCTGCCCTGTGTCTGAGCAATCACGCAGTCTCTGGGTTTTGTTTCCAGAAGATAGACTTTATTTCAGAGAGAAACAAAGCCGAGATCCTCTTTGTGAGAAGATCTCCCGAATGCTAGGTAGCATCTCATTATATAGTATATATATAATATACTATACAGGCCGTTTCCAAATAGTCAGACTTTTCCTTATGCTTGCAATTTTGATACCTCCCTAGGGACTTGCTATGGTAAAGAAAAGAGGCCCATTGCATGTTTTTCCAGATGTTTCCTATCTGTGGTGGTCAGGATGTTTTTTGCAGACATAGACACATTCCTTCCACACAAAGGCTATATGATTATAATGGAATAAGACACATATGCATATATGCGACTAGATTCATCTTGATTATACTTGATTGAGTAAAATCTTATTAATAAAAATATTCCACACAATCTCTGTGCGTAAGGGTCAAGGCCGGAAAACCATACTGGATGCCCATGATCTTCAGGCCCTTAGACAGCACTGCATCACATACAGGAATAATACTGTATTGGTAACGCTGTTTTATTTACATGTCTGTGAAGAGAGGTGACAGAGACCAAGATGGCAGAGAACGCACCATGTATATTTTCTTTATTTTACAAAAGCACATTATTTTGCTGTTGTTATGACTATACATACCCAGACCCTTTGCAGTTTGAAATGATACCTTATTCTTATCTGTACGATCAAAAATGAAGGAGTATTTACAACCCCAAATTAGAAAAAGTTGGGACAGGAGCAATTTAGGGCTAGTAATGAGGTAAAATGGTTAAATAATGATGTGATTTGAAACAGGTGATGTCAACAGGTGACTGTAATTATGATTTGGTACAAAAGCAGCATCCAAGAAAGGTCTAATCCTTTAGGAGCAAAGATGGGCCGAGGATCGCCAGTTTGCCAACAAATACGTGAGAAAATTATTGAAATGTTTAAAAACAATGTTCCTCAAAGAAAGATAGGAAGAGATTTGGATATTTCACATTCAACAGTGCATAACATAATTAAAAGATTCAAGGAATTTCAGTGCGTAAAGGACAAGGGTGCAAGCCTAAGCTGAACAACCGTGATCTCCGATCCCTCAGGCGGCACCGCATCAAGAATCGTCATTCATCTAGAAGCGATATCACCACATGGGCTCAGGACTACTTTGACAAACCTTTGTCAAGTACCACAATACGTAGTTACATACACAAATGCCAACTGTACCGTGCCAAAAGGAAGCCCTATGTTAACCAGAAGCGCCGTCGACTTCTCTGGGCTCGGAGGCATCTGGGATGGACCATCATACAGTGGAAACGTGTACTGTGGTCAGATGATCAGTATTTCAGGTATTTTTTGGGAGGAATGGACGCCGTGTGCTCTGGACCAAAGAAGAAAAGGATCATCTAGACTGTTACCAGCAACAAGTCCCAAAGCCAGGATCGGTCATGGTATGGGGTTGTGTCAGTGTCCTTGGCAAAGGTAACTTGCACTTCTGTGAAAGCACCATTAATGCTGAAAAGTACATAGAGATTTTGGAGCATAATATGCTGCCTTCACGAAGACATCTTTTCCAGGGACGTCCATGCATATTTCAACAAGACAATGCAAAACCACATTCTGCACACATTACAAAGTCCTGGCTGTGGAGGAAGAGGGTACGGGGACTTGACTGACCTGCCTGCAGTCCCCATCTTTCTCCAATAGAGAATGTGTGGCAACGAAGACCCTGTACTGTTGCCCACCTTAAGACTTGTTTGCAGGAAGAATGGGACAAAATTACACCTGAAACCCTTCATCACTTGGGGTCTTCAGTCCCTAAACGTCTTTTAAGTGTTGTGAAAAGGAATGGCAACATTACAAAGTGGTAAATGCTTTACTGTCCCAACTTTTTTTGAAATGTGTTGCAGGTCTGAATGACAGGAAAGGATGCATATTTACAAATGACATGAAGTTGACCAGACAAAACATGAAATATTTTGTGTTCATATTGTCTGCAATGAAATACAAGTCAAGTAAATTTAGAAATCACTTTTTTATTTTTTTGCGTTTTCCATACTGTCCCAACTTTTTCTGATTTGGGGTTGTACTTCTGTTTATGCCGTTGTTTCATCCCACTGTAAAATGTGTCAACACTTCCTAGGCTCACATTGTCTATGCACAACCCCATCACAGACAAGCAGCATGGCAGAAAGAGTGAAGGATGTAGTTTATTCTTTGCATCTTATACGGTTGCAAAAGTTAGATTCCCAGTGAAATGCTCTCCAACAGCAAATGGAATGAGTTTGCTTCTTCCTTTTCTGAGAAGATCAATAATATCAGAAAGGTGATCAGCACACAATATATTTCTTAATTCTGGCTGATATTTAATTCCGATATCAATAAGAACACTGTTATAAAAAGCCTTGTAAAACTGCCAAGAATGCCTACAACAGATGTCTTTTACATTCTCCTTTTATTTGTGTTTAGCCTTCATACAAACAAGAAATGTGAAGTCACTGTCAAATCACCGTCATCAGACTCACATAAGTAATATTCATATCTTTAACTTCAAACTATAGGCAAGCATACACTACCAGTCACAGTTTTTGAACAGTAAGATTTTTAATGTCTTTAAAGAATTCTCTTCTGCTCAGCAAGAAGTTTTAAATATTGATAATCAGCAAATCGGTATATTAGATCATGTGACACTGAAAACTGGAATAATGATGCTGAAAATTCAGCTTTGATCACAGGAATAATTCACATTTAAAAATGTAAAATATATTTCAAAATTTGAGTAACAGCTGTAATCAAAGCAGCTCCGCTCACGAACGCTTCTTCATTAGATAAAATCAAAATCAAAATTTTCTGAAGACAGTCCTTTCCATTCAGAGATAAACTTATATAAAGCACCTGCGACGTTTTGATTTTGTAACGTTCAGTGCTCATGTCTATTCAACGAAGTCAAACGCCACAAATAAATCTATTTAGGGGAAACACTGGTAATTTATATCGAAATTTTGTAAATGTTAGAAATCATATCACCGTTATTTATTCATTTATTTTTGTGCTTAACTCTTTTTATCTTTAATTCAACAAAACAACATCAATTCAAAGAAACAAAGGAGGGAAGGGGGAGCAACAGCCATATCAATAATTTTACAGTCTGTAAATCAAAGAAGTAAACTGTCATATTAGCAGAAACCATAAAAAATACAGCTCCAGGTGACCCACGACAGACACCAAAAGTTTCTCCTCCATCATTCTCTGGACTTGCTAAACAATGGTAAACTTTTGTCACCACATCGGAAGGCCACCCCTTGCCATTCATTCGATTGGAAAATGGAAAAAAAAACGTGAATGACGTCAGGCGCCTTTCCACTCAGAGTTGCTTTTTTTTTTTTCAACTTGAGGCACTCAGAGCACTCCTCCAATAACACAGGGCACCCAGGCTCATAAACAGCATGCAAAGCGCTTACTGCCAACAGAAATTAATAAAAAAAAGCTGTGCTTCTGTGACACACTGGTCACGGAGGGAAAACATGCTTGAAATAATTCAGTAATAGTCTGCAGCATCTTCACACACAGATGTGATATGCCTCTGTAAATAAATACTATTTAAATTCACTTCTTGCACACTTTAATCCTCTTTGTATGTAACATGGAATTGGAATCAATATCCTGATGTCCACTGCAGGACACTTACATTCGAATAGAACAAAAGTCCTATGTGATAACAGATGCATAATAAATATGAGCGGGGTGGGGAAGAGCGGGGTGGGGAACCGCTGCTTTAGATTAAATATATATTTATTATTTATTTAGAAGCCCAAACTGAGCAAAAATAGCAACTTGGTGCATTTAATTAAATTCATGCAAACTATAACATTATGCAATTGGTATGCCCACAAAGATTTCAAGATGAACAAATAAATGTTTCTCAAAACACTGTATCATTATTTATCATTTTAACACAATTTTTGCTAATTTTGATCATGTTGTAGGATCGATTTTCTTTTGTTCAAATTAACAATTAAGAATCCTTAGAAATGAATGTATTAAATATGATTTATATGAGTTATTTAGGATTAAGAGGATGACATTTAATTTTATCTTTTAATTTCTTGAGTGTGCTCTTAAACAGCATCCTGTTTGTTCTTCAGTATGTTTGGTTCTGCAGGGTTCTAGATCTCTCATGTTCTCTCTGTCTTTCAATAAACTCTGTCTTCACTTGATGAGAATATTCAGGCATTTATAGGAATTCTGAGACTTAGAAATATAATTATAATTCTGTCAAAAAATGCTGGACTCGGAAGCACAGTTGTAACTTTTTGTGCAGACATTAGTGTGCTTATTTGGCAGTTATACTGGCATAGTAATAGTAGGTGTCTGTGGTAAATATATAATATATATATATATATGTATGTATATATATATATATATATATATATATATACTTTAAAAAAGCACCATTAGAGTCCGAGCAGAGTAAAATAAATGTTAAAAACGTCTCTCTCTCTCTCTCTCTCTCTTAGTAAGTGAAAAACAATCAATCTCTCTCTCTCTCTCTCTGTTTGTGTGTGTGTGTGTAGTATATATATATATATATATATATATATATATATATATATATATATATATATATATATATATGTAGAGAGAGAGAGAGAGAGAGAGAGTATTGTTTTTCAATCACTAATTTCATAGATAAAACAAACTGCAACTAATCATTTAGTTTTTTTCCGCTCCATTTCTGTCTGCCATTAATCATATAGGATACAACTGAATATTTTCATATCTATGAAAGCACGAAGAAACACGCACAACTTCATCACTCTAAAAGATTAACACAAACTTTAGAGAAACACACACAATGGTTCGTGTCCGCATGACTTTAGTTCCCTGTGATGTTCCTTTCCTGTCGCCAGAACAGGCGCGTAAATAGTGTTCTGTCCGATGAAAACAGTTTAGAAAGAACCCCGTAGGATGCTGATTAAACAAACCGTGAAAAATGTTTTTTAAGGATGTGTAAACAAGCGATATATCTGAACTGCTCGACTCACCTCAGAAGACACAGCAAGCGCACGCTGGTGTCCGGTTCATGAACGAATCGTTTGATTGAACCGGTTCTTCTCAGTGAGTGGGTTGAACCAGTTCATCGAAACGAACGGAATCGTTTGAAACGGTTCGCTTCTCAAATAAATTGAGTTAATCCGCAAATAACTTCTTCTTCTTCTTTGACGTTTAAAGGCGGTCGGCAAACCAGCTTTGGTGCATATTCCGCCATCTACTGCGATGGAGTGTGAGGCACTGATATCAGAAATAAACAGGAGAGAAAACAAACAAACAAACAAAAAATATTACTTCCACCTACCCTACCTTTCTATATTGTCTTATATAAATTTGTTGCTTTGAAAAAAATAATAAAAAGAGCTTCAGATCCTTTGAAAGAACTATTAAATATATTCGGCAAAGTTAAAGAATGTATGCCAACAAATAGTTTTTTTAATTTAATTCTTTCCTTTTCATATGCCATACAATTGATTATTACATGTGCTACAGTTTCTGAGAGTCCACATTTATTGCACTGACCAGAACCATGTTTCCCTATCGATTGAAGTGATTTGTTGAGGGCAGAATTACCAATTCTTAGACGAAAAAGAAGTCTTATTAAAAATTAAAAGTCTTAATTGACAAAGTCTATACAAATTTTACAAAATTTCAAATTTTCTTGAACCGGATTTCCCACTTATTAAACTATTAAGAACTGAAAACGAATCTGAGCAAATGTGTTGTACACTATCCACTTTACTGTACGCAAACCTTCCTCTTGATCGCTATAATTTGTGCAGTCTTGTTCATTACTGACATTTAATTAATTCATAAATGTTCAAATCAATATGATTATTTAGTGTATTAAGTTCTTGCTAGATGCATGAGTTTCACCAACGTGTTCTGGGTCATAAAATAACTGCTTATCAAAACCAATTTGACATCACTGTATTCTGTTTGCACCTATATCTTTATTTGTGCTTCTTTTAGGCACATGATCGTTAGTTAATAAGCGGAGATGTTCTGTTTATCTACAGTAGGATGGGATTTAATGATGATTTGTGATGTGCTTCTTATCCTTATTATTAATCTTTATTGTTAACAACATTGATGAGAAATGTGATAGGCTAATTTAATTCAGTTTTGATCTATAATGTTGTAATCGTTTAAAAGGAACTTCTTGGACTCCATCTGGTTGAATGTTTTTCTCCCATTCACACCCTTCCAGTTGATCCTCTTCCCAACATCATCATGAAGATGTGGGAAAGGATGTTTCCATGTGACACGTTCTGTGTCACGGCCCCCAACAGCTGCAAGGGAAGAAATCTAAAATAAAGGGTTAGTTCACCCAAAAGTGAAAATTCGGTAATTAGTTACTCACCCTCATATTGTTCTACACCCATAAGGACTTCATTCATCTTCAGAACACAAATTAAGATATTTTGATTAAATCCGATGGCTCAGTGAGGCCTGCATTCAAAGCATTTCATAAACATTTCCTCTCTCAAGATCCATACCAAAAAAACAACAACTTTTCAACAATCTAGTGATGGGCTGATTTCAAAACACTGCTTCATATCTTTACAAATCGAATCAGTGACTCGGATCTCCTGTCAAACAGATAAACTGCTGAAATCACGTGACATTGGCGCTTCGAGTCACTGATTTGATTCATAAAGCTTCGAAGCGGTGTTTTGAAATCAGCCCATCACTATATTGCTGAAAAGTAGTTTTTTGGGGACTCAAAAGTGGTTTTGTCACTTTATAATATTTAAATTGAACCACTGAACTTACATGAACGGTTTTAAATATGTTTTAGTACCTTTACATAACTTATTATGAATTAATATGGTATGAAATAATGATCTGAAACAACATTACATGAGGTGGAGAACTGTCAAATGTAAATAAAAATAGACTCAAGCTAGTATACTAGAACTAAAGTTTACTGATACAAGTGGGTTTTTAAACTTTTAACCATAAGTTATAGGTATGAATCTTTTGAAATGGCACATTTATTACACGTTAAAAGCTGTAGTTGTGGACCATTATCAGTATTTGACAAAATCAAGTATAAAACGGTTTTTAATCTTACTTTTTCTGAGACGAAAGATGAAATATAAAGAAGAAATACTCCAAAAACACACGTGTGGCACTTGAATAAATTGTAAGCTGTAACAGAATAAACACACACACACACGGCAACGTATTCATTATGAATTAATATGATATGAAATGAAATGATCTGAAACAACATTACATAGGGTGGTGAATAGTCATATGTAAACAAAAAAAATAGACTCAAACAACTAGAAGTTCAGTGAAAACAAACATTAGCTTTACTCACCTGCTATTTCACTCGAAAGGAGAGAAAATTTGTTTTAGGTCGGATTGGACTGAAAACTTATTTATAAAGCTTATTAAATCACCCCACATCCCAGAAAGATACTAGATAGAAATTACGTCCAAACAGTGTTTTACTCAAAATGTTATTTGCCAAATTACTTTTCACTGAAATCTGAGTTTAACAATGACCAGTAATGTTACTGGATACAACTGTACAAATAAAGCATATTTTAACTCTTCTTACCGTGTTCAGTCTTCACCGACCTGATTTTAGTCATTGGAGTGTGCACAAAAATCGACCTGAAATAGTCGACCATCTGGGGACTTTTGGCATACTCTTTTCAGCATACTCTGCTTTGGGACACACTTATTCTAATCTCACATATATTTAGGATGGATAGTGTGAACATTGGACAAAGAAGAGTCCAGCCCAGGGTCATCACATGTGGTTGCTCAAGACCAAGGTATAGTCCTTCACAGAATCACCTGCTGCACCGTTCTCGAGCGTTCTCACCTCTGTTCACTCAGTGTGACACTGTTTCACTGAGAACGTGAAACTACTTTGTTTGGCCTTACAAAAGAAGACCAGACTAGAAATCATGATTGTATCATGTTTATAATGGGTTTTATGTCTCGTCGCTCCGGCCGGACAGGGCATAACAATATGTTAAGAGACGTATTATTTCTGTCACACGCTTGAGACATTTGGCCAATCACAACACACCTCACTTTTGAGACGATGAGCTTTGTGAAAATCGACACATTTCAGAAGGAGGGCATAGAGGAGAAACAATAATGTACAGTATGTGGAAAATAATGTTTCTTTTAAAAAAACTTAAACCGCATAAACACATTACACAAAATAATGTTTTTAGCAGCATAATATGACTCATTTAAAGGAGAAGCAAAGGAAAACCTGACAGTAAAGCTCAATAAAACTCAAAAAAACATTATTCAACAGCTGACCATCCCAAACTAATGTCTAAATAATGAGTTATTTATTTTTTTAGGAGTGAGGAGAAAAGCAGTTTAAAAATCAAACGCCAGGTTAAATGTGTTTTCCTGAACATCAGGGCCCGTATTCATAAAGAATCTTAATGCAAAAAGTAGCTCCTAGTGACAAAATTCTAAGAAAATTCTTAGAAATGTGTGCATTTACTCTTAAAATTAAAGAAAAAATCCTAGTAAAGAAAAAAGTAATTCAGAAAGCATCTTAACCCTTAAAAGAGGTCTTGAGGTCAAACTTGTTAGGAGCACAGACGAGGACTTTTAAGAGGCTTAAGAGTTTCTTTAGCGGAGGAGAACATGGCAGAAAGATGAAGAGACAGAAGAAATGTGTTGCAGACAATGGATGACAGTGAGTTGATAAGACGCTATAGATTATATAATAATTTATAATTTAATATATAAATTCACTACATCACTACACTACATTTGGCAACTGGGAAAATGCAACAAAGTAATAGTGATGATTTGGGTCTGTCACAACCTTCTGTAAGCAGAGTGATCACACAAACAATTACAGCACTTTCAGAACATCTTATTGTGTCGCAGTTCATTTTGTTTCCACTGGACATTCCCACCTTACAGGCTCAAAAAACTGCATTCATGAATATAGCAGGCTTATAGGTGCACACAAGCAGGGGGAATGAACCGTTAATAGTTTGTGCTATACGCTCCCATGTCTGCTTCTTGTCCCTTGCTGTGACATCCCGGCCCATATTATCCTTTAAGAATGGCCTTGTGTTCATCCACTAACTGGGCTAACAGTAAACACTGTTCCTCTGTCCAGTTTGGCTTTCTCACCCTTCTTGGTTTTGATTCCATGTTTGATACATTAAAACCAACATTCAAACCGCCACTTAAATAGGACAGCAATCACTGTGATTAGGAAGAGTGGAACAATTTTTATCATTCGAAGCCAATCAAATACCTTATAGGAAATTACAAGCATGGTAAATAAAAAAAGGATTTATATACACACATATAATGTGTGTTTGTGTGTGTGTGTGTGTGTGAGAGAGAGAGAGAGAGAGAGAGAGAGAGAGAGAGAGAGAGAGAGAGATAGAACGGTCAAATAGGAAAAATTACGCATGTAAATTCAAAGTGAGAATTAGAATAGACCTATACTTAAAATCACTCTTTTTTTCCGTCTTGGACAACCAACCAATCACAGTCTTCAAAAGATTATGTCATACATAGCAACGGTGTCAACTCCGCCTCCTCACCAAGATGAAAGTTTTTGTCTTTTCCTTACTCAGAGTTGCTCTCAGATCGGTCACGAATCGCTCTTAAGCTAAGACTCCTACGTAAAAGTTTTTAAGCTAAATTAAGAGTTTTCTGAGAGGATTCTTAGAATCTTTATGAATACGGGCCCCGATCATTTAAGATGATTTTGTTATGATCAACATTGCATCTAATAAAAAGAAAACATACACGAGGCTGTTTAAATAAATGATTAGAGAAAATATTACACACAGAACTACTGTTTTTAATAAACTGTTTTATTCAGTATTTTAGTTATTTTAAGTGTTGTTTGTACTGTCGAGAATGACATGAAAATAAAGAGAAGCACAATATGAACTTTTTTATACTATGTTTCTGCTTTGTTTGTTGTAATGAGAGGATTTGTGATTGTTAGCAACAGACAGAAACAGAGCTAACTTAATATAGAATTAAATAGAATAACAATGAGTAGAAAATGTAAGAGAGATCATGGAAATGTTTTAAGCAAAATGTAAATTTCACACATTGTATTGCTTTATTTATTTTTTGATTCATGTAAGTGCTGCACTTGACAATTACATTGAAACATCTGAATCATTATGAATGAGTTTAATAGAAATATTATTAAACTGAAGAGCCAGACAGACTCATCTGAGCTTCTTCCTCCTCTGTTCCAGCTTTACATTAAACACAATGATCATCTGCTTGAATACTAAAGCAACATTAATCATTCAATATCATGTTTCTAACACACATGCTGCATTATTTGATTGTAAAGTCTGAGTCTCTTCACCTGTATGGATCACATTTACACATTTATCACACATTTATTTCTCCTCATAGACACAGTAGTGAAGGTCTTCTGTGGATCTTCAGCTGATGTTTACTGCTCCTCTCAAGATCACTTCACTTTATGATACACAGCATTCATCAGCTTCTGGTGATGGATCTACACTGTAAGGTGAAACGAAAAGAGAAGATAATCAGAGTTCAGTGGAATAAAGTACAAATTAGTTAAAACATTTCAATCAACATTTTTGTTGTTTTTAATTTTAGTAAAATATTGCATTAAAATCCTGTATAATTCAGAATAATTACTGACTATACCCGATTTTGAATATGTATTAACTTGTTTCATTCAAACACAACTGCTATTAGCTTGTGCCTCAGTTACTGACTGGATTTACCCTCAAACCAAACCGCAGGAGATTCCTGTTAATAGTAGACTTGAGGAGACATTGTTCAAAGTGTGTCTTGTTGTTCAAGTTGTTGCTAACTGAGCAGAAGTGTTTAGCTGAATCTAAATTGTGTCTAATTCTTCACTTGTGTGTCAAGAAAGTATATAATAAGTGTGATAATGCAGATGCAGCCGGATGTTATCACAGAATAAGTCTCTTCAGGAGGACACAAGTCCTGATCACCCTGTCGGGTTTATTCTGTGATAACAAGCGGCTGGAGGTACATTATCTCTTACAGAAAGTAAGTGTAAAGTAATGTGACGTGTTGCTTGTCAAAGTAAAAACACACAAGAGACAGAGACATTGATCATGTGATGCTGGACGACTGTGAGCTGAAGCTGAATCTGCTTTGATTTTAACAGCGTTTTCCTACAATCTGAACAAATCTATTTCAAACTCGAATGATTCACTATTACTGATCTCATTAATAAAGCAGCTGTTGCTGTAGAAAGCTGTGACAGTCTGCTTTTCTTCTCTTTCCTCCTTTGTGTTCAACATTTTTATCAACTTTACATTTCATTCTGACACAAACCCTTTGAAATAAAGCTTGATGATCATTTGATAAACTCTTTTCACTAATATCTGAAAGTATATATTTGTTCACATATCAGAGGTAAATGAATCTCTTTAATATCACAAAGTGAAGTTTACTCACCTCAGTTTACAGTTTGAGTCTCGTAGCACATCAATGAGCTTCTGCTTTGAGTCTACAATCATATTATATCTCAGATCAAGCTGTTTTAGAAACTGCAGAGCTTTTGTGTTTGTCAAAGACTGAGTTAAAGAAGAAACATCTGTAATGTCACAGTGACGAAGACTAGAAAGAGACAAACAGAGGAAGAGAGATCATCTTACAAACAAATCATTAAGATGAAGAATCTTTCACAAATATAATGTGAACACATTCATCATGAGATATTGAGTATAAAGTGTTTTGTTGAACTCTTATGTGCTGTTCGTTTGGGGACGACACTCGTGCTGTTTGGGCTCTCCAGAGAACACAGCCAACAAAACGACTTTTTGTTACAAAATGTGTCATTTATTAATGTTTTTACTCTACATTTATGTAGTTTTTTTGAAGGATTTATGATATTTTGTAAATGTAAAATATGTATTAATTAAAAAAATATTTGTAAATAGTTTTTTATATAAAAAGAATATAATTTTATATATAAAGAATAGCACCAAGTGTTGACAACCGTACAAAGTCTCGTTTCATTTAGATAAAGGGAACATTAGTTTGTATTTCAGCAAACATCATTTGGGGTCTCAAAAGACCTTGAACAGCACATAAGAGTTAAACAAAGTGATTTTCATCATTTTGATTCTTGTCTGTGAATGTTACTGACCTCAATCTCTCCAGTTTACAGCGTGAATCCTTCAGTACGTCACATAAGTGATTCACTCCTGTGTTTTTTATTTGATTCCAGCTCAGGTTCAGTTCTCTCAGGTGTGATGGGTTTGATTTCAGAGCTGAAGTCAGGATGAGACACTGTTTCTCTGTAATACTGCAATAACTCAGACTGAAGACAGAAAGAGAAAACACAATGAATCAGACACGTTATGTTCATGAAGTCACAGCAGAACAACCTTCATCTGTCAAATCACAGCATCTTAATCTACATTGAGAGAAAGAGAGAAGATAGAAGAAAACTATTTAATAAAGTCAAAATGTCTTGATAAAACAAAAAACAGAGGAAGAGTGTCTGAACATCTTTGGATAATTTTCCACAATGTGGTCTTCAAAACAGAAAAACAAATAAGTTGTTCATTTAATCAAATAATTGACACTTCTCATGATTTATGTACAATTTCTGCTGTTTCTTGATAGAAATACAATGAAGTTTTAATTCCCAACAACCTTGTGTGAAAGGTGTTAAAATCTTTCATATCTTTTTATGTCTATCATATAATTCTTATTTCATCTCAATGAATCAGACACGTTTTGTTCATGTGTAAGTTAAATTAATTTTGAGTAAACATCATACAGTGCAATTAATAAAACGTTCCTACACCTTGAATACAAAATAAATATTTACACAGCCATAAACTAAAACAAAAACAAAACTAGGATATTGAGGATATTAGTTACATTTCAAGTCTGGAGAATCTTTAGTCAGGACAAAAAAAAAAAAAAAAAAAGGTTTGTGATTTGTGATGTAATTAAGATACAAGATCAACTACAGAACACTTTACAATAAAATATATATAGTTTAAATGTAACAAATCAAGAAAATTCAAATTTACTTCAAGACAATTTAAGATTGTAGTTTACAGTCAACAAGTACATTTTGTGATCAGATTCAGTTCTTTTGTGAAACAGTTTTTTTTTTCTTTAATGCCGGTCAGGAATTTATTTTAGATGAAAAGCTGATAATTGTTTGTTATTGCTGTGATCTCATGAGACTGACAGGTTTTCCCTCCTTCACATCATCAGACGAGAGAAGAGATGTGTTTATGAGAGAAAGTGATAGTTATTTTCATTAAAGATCACAAGGGTACATTCATTTTTGGAAATATATGATGTACCCTGATAAATCAATCTGACTGTAACTGCTGTAGAGTATAATGATACTAACTCTAGTTTCTCCAGCTTGAATTGTGTGTTCATCAGTAGATCACTGAGGTGTTTCACTCCAGAGTCTCCAAGTAGTTCATTACAGCTCAGGTCCAGTTCTCTCAGGTGTGATGGGTTTGATTTCAGAGCTGAAGTCAGGATGAGACACTGTTTCTCTGTAATACTGCAATAACTCAGACTGAAGACAGAAAGAGAAAACACAATGAATCAGACACGTTATGTTCATGTGTGAGTTAAATTATTTATGAGTAAACATCATACAGTGTAATAATTAAAACATTGCCAAAAACCTTATTATATGACCATAAACAAAAACAGAAGAAAAAAGATTAAAGTAGATTAAGATACAGAATCAACCACAGAACTACTTAAAAATAATATTAAAACTGAGTGTGTTCACAGTGTGTGTGTGTGTGTGTGTGTGTGTGTGTTAAATGCAGAACACATGTTCAGAGTATGGGACACTATATTTGGCCACACGTCACATCCTTTCCTTTCCTTTTCCTGAAAGTAAAAGTAATCTTTAATCTGACTGTAACTGCTGTAGAGTATAATGATACTAACTCTAGTTTCTCCAGCTTGAATTGTGTGTTCATCAGTAGATCACTGAGGTGTTTCACTCCAGAGTCTCCTAGTAGTTCATTCTCCCTCAGGTTCAGTTCTCTCAGGTGTGATGGGTTTGATTTCAGAGCTGAAGTCAGGATGAGACACTGTTTCTCTGTAATACTGCATCCACTCAGACTGAAGACAGAAAGAGAAAACACAATGAATCAGACACGTTATGTTCATGAAGTCACAGCAGAACAACCTTCATCTGTCAAACACAGTCTAATAACCTACATTGAGAGAAAGAGAGAAGATAGAAGAAAACTATTTAATAAAGTCACAATGTCTTGATAAAACCAAAAACAGATGAAGAGAGTCTGAATACCTTTGGATAATTTTCCACAATTTGGTCTTCAAAACAGAAAAACAAATAAGTTGTACATTTAATCAAATAATTGACACTTCTCATGATTTATGTACAATTTGTGCTGATTCTTGATAGAAACACAATGAAGTTTTAATTCCTAACAATCTTGTGTGAAAGGTGTTAAAATCTTTCATATCTTTTTATTTCTGTCATATAATTCTTATTTCATCTTTTGTCTAAAACTGATCATATTGTCTAAAATAAAAGTCCTGACTGCTGTGTATTTGTGTTTAAACTGATTCTGGTCTGCACATCACTACAACGTAAATGCATTCGCTCTGCTCTGTCCAGTGACTTGATCAGCTTTGCTACACAGATTCAACTTTGCACATCTAAATAAAACTGTAGGTTTGTCTGTGTGTGTAGATGTGAAGTACAGTAATATTTCTCTGAAACAGGTCAGATTGAAGAAGCAATGCCTGCACAGAATAAAGCATTCTGGACCGGTTCTGTTCAGTTGTGTTACACATTCATTAATCTGGTGTTTGATGACAGAGAGATGATATGAAGCATCAATAAGATTAGATTAGATTCAACTTTATTGTCATTATGCAGAGTACAAGTACAGAGCTAATGAAATGCAGTTAGCATCTAACCAGAAGTGCAAGAATATAGTGTTTTATATACATATAAGTGCAGAGTAAGTGAAGCTATGATATACAGAATGTACAGTAGAGTTGCTATATACAATATTGATCAGAGTATATACAGAATATAAATATGAATGCAATGTAGGGATTGTATGTACATTATGAACAGAGCAATGAAGGATTATATATACATTATGAATAGTAGGAACGTGAGAACAGTGGTAATAAATACAGTTGGATGAGTGTGCAAAAGTATAGTTAAACAATGTATTATATGCAAAAAACAGTAGTGCAATGACATTTTCTGTAGAAATAGTTTACTGTGCTTGTACAGTAACAACTTTAGACAGTTTATAGTGTAATGGCTTTAACCATGTGCAGTCTGTGCAAAATATAAATAGTGCAAATACATGTATGTAAAGTACTGTGAGGAGTGCAGTAAAAGAGCAGGTGCAGGTTAGATTGGTGTTGTGGAGTTCAGAAGTGTCACAGTCTCGGGGAAGAAGCTCTTCCTGAGTCTACTAGTGCGAGAGCGTAGGCTCCTGTAACACCTGCCGGATGGGAGGAGGGTGAAAAGTCCATGGTTAGGGTGAGAGGCATCCTTTATGATGTTTCTTGTCCTGCCCAGACAGCGCTTCTGATAAATGTTCTCGATGGAAGTTAACTGGGTGCCAGTGATCCATTGAGCAGTTTTCACCACCCGCTGGAGTGCTTTGCTGTCAGATGCGGAGCGATTGCTGGACCATACTGAGATGCAGTTTGTGAGTATGCTCTCAATGGTACAGCGGTAGAATTCAGCAAGGATCCTGGGACTGAGGTGAACTTTTTTAAGGCTCCGTAAGAAGTAAAGCCGCTGCTGAGCCTTTTTGAACAGGGTGGAGGTGTTTAGGGACCAGGTGAGGTCATCTGAGATGTGGATGCCAAGGAACTTGAAACTCGACACACGCTCCACTACAGCTCCGTTGATGTAGATGGGTGTGTGTGCATGATTCCTAGTCCACCTGAAGTCCACAATGATCTCCTTAGTCTTCTGGGTGTTTAGTTCCAGGTTGTTGGTGGCACACCACACAGCCAGGTGCTGCACCTCATCCCTGTACGCTGACTCATCGTCATCCTTGATCAGACCTACCACCGTGGTGTCATCTGCAAATTTGATTATGGTGTTGGAGCCATAAACAGGAACACAATCATGGGTGAATAGGGAGTACAGGAGAGGGCTAAGTACGCAGCCTTGTGGCACTCCAGTGTTAAGGGTGATGATGAAGGAGGAGAGGTTATCTAACTTAACAGACTGAGGTCTGTTAGTCAGAAAATCTAGAATCCAGTTGCAGATGGGTGTGCTGATTCCAAGATGGCTGAGCTTGGAGATCAGCTTGGTGGGGCTTACTGTATTAAATGCAGAACTGAAATCTATGAACAGCAATCTCACATGTGTGAGAATAAACACTATGAATATGTTCTGATACAGCAGCACAGAACTATTCTGTTGTGTCCCATTAATAAACACAATGAAAACAGTTCTGTCCCACTGGATAAAAGAGAAATGTTTGTGTATTTTTGGTATTATTAACTGAAATGATTGGATATTGGGTTGTGTATTTGACCTGCTGTATGAGCAGAACTTTCAAATGTTTAGATCACAACAACTTACTTTACAAGTCTCTCTTACACAAACATATTTAGTAAAGAAAATAGATTAACTGTACAAAAATATATGAATATATAAAAATCTACAAATACACATGGTGATGGTGCAGTGGATAAAACACATGCCTTTGGTGTGAGAGACCCGGGTTCGAATCCACTGTGAGACACCAATGTGTCCCTGAGCAAGACACTTAACCCCTAGTTGCTCCAGAGGCGTGCGACCTCTGACATATAAAGCAATTGTAAGTCGCTTTGGATAAAAGCGTCAGCTAAATTAATAATGTAATGTAATATATTGTATTAGTATAAGGTAATATAAGGTAACAGTCAGTGAGGAAGATAGTTTTTAAAGGGTCATGAAACCCCAGACTACTTTTTCTGGGATTGTATCAGAGGTGTTTGTGTTGAGTTAATTTTGAGCTTTTTTGCAATATTTTGGTCTTCCAGGTTTAAAATCTACACAGTTTGTGATGTATCAGAGGATTATAATACTTTGATGATGTGTCAGTGTCTCATAATTATTCAGACCTGTAGCACCGAGCCCAGAATCACGCTGTGTTTCCACCGTCGGGTCAGAAACTCCTCAACGCTTCATTAAAACACCCTTTACACGCCTCTCTGGAACAACGGCACACAACTCCATTTCAGCAACAAAGAAGTTATCAGAAAACTAATAATAGATAAGTCAATGGAACCAGCGCGATCACAAAACAAACATGATAAAAGCAGATGTTTGTTAGCATGTTTTGGTAAAGATTAAAATGGAGTGTAGATGAGTTAGGACCGATAAAACATGTTACTATACACTACACTAAATAATACACTATTGTGATCGTCTGAATGAGAAGCTGACGTCTGATTTCTTCAAGCGGTCTTTCCATGTTTACTATGGTAATGTTAATGGCTAGTGTGCATCGTCTTTATCTCTTAATAATATTTCTGCCTTGTAAGGTAATCATAATCCACATCAGATCTCAAACAGAAGTTATTTCAAACACTCGCTGCTGTCTGAAAGTGAGTTCTGAGCTATTATTATTATTAATGTCTTTAACTTTATGAAATGATCCTCAGCACTGACGCTCTCCAGACGCAGAGAAACACCACCTTTATTCATAACCTCCTCTAACCTAAACTCAGAGACCCAGGTGGTCAAAAAACCCTGGCCGTTGTCCCAGAGGAAGACCCAGAAGTGACAGTGGAAACCAGACTGACCCTGCCTTTATGAAATTACATTTACATATAGAAACATGCATACACATACACACATATACTTTATTTTATATTAGTCTTCAATCCTCAGTTTGTAGTCAGTAAACATGATCACATTCAGCAGTCACAGCAGAAGTTTATTAGAAGTCTATTCAAAAGTTGTATGAATCTATTCTAAGAAGGTTGGAAGCTGTGTAAAGACAAACGATGGTAAACACATTAATAAAATACTATCTATTTCTAATGTGTTCACATTATTTTCTCCAACCCCTGTGCACTTAAAGGGATAGTTCACCCAAAAATGAAAATTAGCCAATGATTTACTCACCCTCAAGACATCCTAGATGTATATGAATTTCTTCTTTCAGACAAATATAATCAGAGTTATATTTAAAAATGTTCTGGCTCTTCCAAGATTTATAACGTGGGGTCGGACTCAAATGAGAATTAAAATAGAGGACTGTAACATTACTAGTCATGTAACATGTGAAATGATGTAAGATACTCACTTCAGTGTGTTGAGTGTACAGTGTTTATCCTGCAGTAGAGCAGAGATCTGATTCACTCCTGTGTCTCCTAGTTCATGTTCCCTCAGATTCAGCTCTCTCAGGAGTAACGGGTTTTTACCCACAATTCCAGTCACATACTGACAGCCTTCATCTGCAGCAGGACCCAAAAACCTGCAGAAGAGAAGATGAAGCTGGAATCAATTCAATGTGCATCGCATCACAAAACATTTAAAGATTGTCAATCACTGTTTGTAACAAAAAGCTATAGTTCAAGTTTAAACAGTTGAACATTTAAATACACAAATATTTTTAAGAAAGACAAAAGTCAAAAGAAACTCAGGGACAAAAGCTCACTAGATCATGATTCGCAAGCATCTGAAGATCTTTCTGGCTTTTAAGCAGGAGACGAGGAAAGTTAGCAAAGAGAGAACTAGCTTGTGACAGCTAAGCATTCACAGTGATATATTTAGTTGATCTTTTGATGCCGGCTCTTCCTATTATTATGTAGCAGAATTCACCAAACACTGGATTGCTGATCCACTAACAGAGAACATGACCTGGGTTCAGACCATCTCTGGATTAGGGGTGGGTATGAAAGTGACCAGCGGTATTATGTTGTTCCATGATGTGGATTTTGCTACACCGTGGATACCATTATATATTCATGCATTCAAATTTTGCATTTTATATAGTTTTGTTCAATTTGATACACTTTGCAAATTTGAACACAAATTATGATAAAGAGTCGAGGCTGAATGTTTTTGTCCTCTGTGTGCAACACCGTGCTACATCGAACACAGAGCATTATAACAGACCAAACTAATAGAACACAGATAACCTGCTCCAGTGGTTCCCAAACTGAGGGATGGTGTACAGTCAGCAGATTATTTTACAAAATAAACCTCTACAGGGTGATTAAGACTACACTGTATAATTTCACCGCGGCCACTTGCCTGATAAGTAAATAATTGAACACAAAATATTCACTCAACATTAACGCTCAGTTATCAGTTGTAGCAGTTGTGGTTGTATCAATAACAGACCACTAGATGTGACTGATGAATCAGAGTTGTATTGCAGGGAGTCATGTAGACATATAAATGAACAATGCATGATTCTGCTCTAAGTGTCTACACCAGACGCGAGCAGCTCGATTTGACAAAAGCAAATAGTACTCAGTGATGTTTTCTGCTGTTGATGCGGCACAAAGCATATAGCCTTGTTGAGCATAAGAGACTTTCCAAAAATAAAAAAATGTTGTGGGGGGGGGGCTTTAAACTATTTTTCTCTACAAAAGATGGGCCTGGCAGAAAAAGTTTGGGAACCACTGGCCATCTCTAACACACAATGTTTAATTTAATTTAATTCATACAGGCCCCACTTTTTGAGAAAAACAATGGCACAATGAAATCCCTCACTTTTTCTAGTTATGTAAGGTTAAAATATTTTACTTGTAATTTTCTTTTCTCATATCACAATATAACATTGATATCTCCTGGACAGTGCAAAATATTATTATTTTTATTTATTTATTTTTTTTATTTAAGCTTATGCAGATACAGGCATTAACAGTTCATGTTCCGAGAGCCTATCGTGATCTGCAGCTGCTCAGGACTAGATATATAGGATAAGTTACATTATGCATCAGGAGATTACAGTTTTTTAGCTGAGTAGGTGTTTGTTTAGTCTCTTCTTGAAGGCCTGAACATTCTTTGAGGTGATTTCACCTACCACAGTACAGGGGAGGCAGTTCCAAGTTGTTACAGCCAAATGAAGAAAACTCCTCCCCAAGCATTTGGTGTTGGACTTGGGGAGTTTTAGGGCGTGACTTGGTCGTGCTCTCCGAGTGGTTCGGCAAAGGAGATCAGGTGGGGGTAGCAGAGCTTTGAGATCCTCTGGACAGTTTTCAGTGTGCATTTTAAAAAGCACAGTTGTTGCTGCAACAGTTCTACGTTGGCTGAGCTGACTGATGGCATATTTCCTTAGTGCAGTGTCCTCATCCTCCCCAATGATTTTCAGTGCCTTTTTCTGGATGTTGTCAAGCTGCCCAAGGGTGGTCTGTGATGCGTTCATCCAGGCAAGGCATGAGTACTCCATGGTACTCCTGACTTGTGCCTTATAGACATTGGCCCTACCTTTAACATCAAGCTTGTTGGCCAACCTACGCAGAGCTCCAAGACGCTGTCCAGCACGCTTGCAGATGTTTGACAGGTGATTAGTCCATAGCAACTTCTTATCGATACTTAGTCCCAGAATATTCAACTGCTCACAAAGGTCAATTCTGGTTGCCCCCCAAAAAAGGTCCGGGCGGGATGGAAGCCACTTTCTCGACAGAACCGTAGCCTTGCATTTGCTAGGCTCGAACGTGACCTTCCAGGTATCAGCCCACCTGCGAATATTCTCCAGGTCTTTATTTAGGGATGCTGCCACATTGGGACCATTAAGTGATGTTACTGGGGCATAAATGGTGGAATCATCCGCATATAGAAAAATGCTATTATCGCACTGTTCTACAACATCTTCTATGAAGATGGAGAATAATAGCGGGCCGAGAATGGATCCCTGGGGCACCGAGGCGTTGATTGGTTGAGGTGATGAGGACTGACCAGAGAGCACGACCTGGATGGACATTCCTTCCAGGTAGTTCTGTAGCCAAGAATGTAATGGCCCAGTTATGCCTTTAGCAGAAAGTTTATCCAGAAGCCCGTTGTGCCAAACCTGGTCGAACGCTCCTTTAATGTTTAGTGCAACAATGTACACCTCACCTCCTTTGTCTAAGATGTTGTTCCACGTCTGCGACAAAACTGTAAGGAGGTCTGCTGTACTGTGGTTCGGTTTAAATCCATACTGTTTATTAGAAATTAGTTTATGGCGGAAGAGGTAGCCCTGGAGCTGTTTATGGACTGAGGATTCCATCACTTTGCTAAGGACTGAAAGGAGGGATATGGGACGATAATTTGTTGGGTCTGATTTTGAGTCTCTTTTATGTATTGGTATCACTCTGGCGTTTTTCCATTGTTTGGGGAAAACGCCATGTGAAAAGAGAAGTTGAAAGAGACTACTAAGGGGGCTGGCCAATTCTGCTGCACATACTCTAAGGACTTTTGTTGGTATTTCATCAGGTCCCATTGCCTTTGCTGGGACAAGGTTGCGAAGAATGTTTCTAATGTCTTTGGGTTTGAAATGCACATAGGCAAAAGAGGATGTTTAAAAAAAAAAAAATGTTGGTTACTGGCACTGAGGAAACGATTGCGCAGATGCATCACGCAAAGTACACTTCTCTGCAAAGGTTTGGCAGAAGATGTTAGCCTTTGCACTGGCACTGATGTAGGTGGTACCCCGGTGTTCAATGACAGGAATGTCTGTGAAACCACTTCTGCCTGAAAGTGAATTTACTATGCCCCACCATTTTTTTTTTAGCTTAGTGAGTTATCTGCAAGATCATTCCTCAATTTGGTGTAATACTCCCTTTTTGCCCTCTTTTCAGCTTGATTGAAAGCTGCTCTTGCCTTGAGGAACTTCCGTTTCATAGCCGGGTCATCGGAGGTCCGTATGTTGTGATAAAGCTTTCTTTTTCTCATGGCTAATCTTCTGCACTCTGTGTTGAACCAGGCTTTATCCCCGGGCTTTTTGGTGATGGTCTTGTTGGGAATATATAATGCCATGGCATCTCACAGTATAGAGGTAAAGTTAGTGCAGATGATTTCAGGATCTTCGTCCTTGAGAATGCTGGGCCAGTTAATATTAGTAAGGTAACCTCTCATTTCCCAGAATTGAGCCTTGTCATATCTTTATACTGTTCTCTTGTATGGCTTATCTCTGAAGACTGGGATTTGTAGCTGTATTAGAACTGGGTTGCGGTCAGAGGATCCCATTTGTGCTATGGTGGTAGTGGTTGCTGGTGTGTCAGAGAGAACTAGATCTAGAATATTATCTCCTCTAGTTGGTTCCCTGACAATCTGATCTAGCCCCAGACAGTTGGCGAGTTGTAAGGCTCGCCGTCCAGCAGTGTCTGTTATATTACTGCCCAGCCACTCGTGGTGGTGTACATTGAAGTCGCCTATGAGCATTACAGACTGTGCTCTATATTCGTCCATCACTGAGAATGTGAACTTGTCAAGGTAGTCCAAGATTTCACAGGAGGCACTTGGGGGGCGGTATATAGCACCTATCAGGAGTGTCCTGGTTTTCAGAGCAACAGTGAACCACATGAGCTCAAAGTCATCAGGATCTCTAGCTGGATTATGATAGATGGATATTCCTTCTAGACAGTCTACTGCTATACCACCACCGTTTTTTCCAGTGCGGTCTCTGCGACAGTTGAGCGAGTAGCCAGGGATCTGGATGGAATCATCCCCGTCTGGAATGGTGGAGTCAAGGAAGGTTTCAACTATGATGACTATGGAGGGTTTCTTCACTGAGCAACAGTTGGCAAGATCCCCAATATTGGACCGTAGTCCTCTGATGTTCACTTCAAGGATAGTCAGTTCGGATTCGCTAATTCGTTGTTGTGGTCCGTGCAGTGGTCGGCATTGGGTAATCCGATTGTTTCAAGGCTTTCTTTCTAGTTCTATAGCAGAGGTTTGTCGGCACAGGGGGAGCTAACCCCTGTGCCCATTGGTACACACCTGAGCAGTGCGGCAGGGATCAGTGCATACATGGCCTGATCCGAAAGCATCATGCGTAAGCAGAGGACTCATAACGGATCGGGCCCCAGGAGGAGCCACTTGGCCAGGGACGGGGTGATCGCACTATTAGCGATCCCTACTACCCCATAATGAATTGTGATATGAATTTTAGCTCATATCGCCCACCCCTACTCTGGATAGTTTTATTTAACTGATGTCTGTGTTGATGCAACAGTAATTCTGCTCATTATGAGAGGAACTCCAGGTTCAGACGTGTGTGTGTGTGTGTGTATGTGATCACTGATCCTCTCCTGACACACATCACATGTTTGTGGTCTTTCATAGATCTGCTGTAGAAGATCTACAGTGTTGTGAATCTGAGCTTGATGGAAATCAATGTACAGTGCATTCAGTAACATCAAAACAATCAGGATAATATCATACTGAATATTTTTCATGAGCGATGTCCACAATAACACAATCATAAATGTTTATTGAGACACCAAACTACTAAACACCAGCACATCTAGTGACCCAAAATGTCTGATTAACCTGTAACTTTTAACACAACTTAACTGTACAGACATTTATCATCAAAACAACAGCAGCTGCAGCATCTGATCTTTCATCTTTGATCATTTTGAACATTTTTGATGCAACAAATTGTATACCTTACTAAATTAGTCAAATAATATAATTCGCATGCTTATTTATTTGGCATTATTTCATCAGGTCTCACCTCAGTGTGTTGAGTTGACAGTTTGGATCCTGTAGTAAATCACTGAGCTGCTTCACTCCTGACAGTCCAGGATCATTTCCTGTGAGATACAGCTCTATCAGGTGTGAAGGGTTTGATCTCAGAGCTGAAGACAGAGCTTTATAACCTTCTTCACTGATACTGCAGTCTGAAAGTCTATTAGAAAAGATAATAATGTTATTCTTCCTTATAACACAGATTGTCACACAAGTACATGTTCTAGAATGAAGAAAATAAAGATGCACTACGGGGATTTTGAACTGAATGGACTCTTTTCACAGTAAAGCTGGGTAAAGTTATATATTGGTGGACGTAAACTACAACAAATGCAATTTTACATTTTTGCAGTTTTAATTTTCCACAATTATAACCTACAGTTGGAATCAAAATTACTCAACCCTCAGAGATTGAAGCAAAAATGTCAAAGTCAACAGAGATCTTGCAAAAGCTATAAAGAAGCTATAGAGAATAAATAATTACTTTAGAAAGTTTAAGACTATATGAAGATTTCCAAGACATTAAAAGTTCCTAGAGTCCTCAGCCTTATTCCTTAGATTAAAGTGTGTTGTACCAGAAAACCTTTGAAGAAAAACCACAATATCATAAAATGTTCAATCAGAGCAACTGAGAAAAACCTGCAATGCAAGATGACCCGATGAAAGGAGGAAAACCATTTCAATGCAGTGTGTAAGAAGAATATTAGACAAGTATAGCCTTCATGTTGAGACATCTTGCAGAATACCACTCTTGATCAAGAAGAACAAAAGGCCAACTTGAACTTGCTAAAATTCATTTTTGTAGACCTGTGGAGCTCTGGAAGAATGTTTTATGGAGTGATGTGACCAAACTGGAACCTTTTGGACCCATGGATCAGCGGTATGTCTGGTGCAAAAAAGACAAAGCTCATAAGCAGAGGAACACCATCTCCATTTACATTTACATTGAATCATTCAACAGACGCATTAATCCAAAGCCTGGAGAGAACAAGAGCTTGGACAAGAAGTTGGGTGGCTTGCTCTGACAGGAAGGGTCTAATCCTCCTAGGTTTCTCGCTGTCCTGGAAAGAGTTATGGTTGATGAACCCAGCTGTATAGAGAAGTTGTGATGAAACGATGGGTTATGGGGTTGCTTTACTGTAGCAGGAAGTGGAAACCATGACATTATGAAGGACATCATGGATTCTTTGAAGTATCAGGCCATTTTGACAAGAATTGTGATGCCTTTGGTGCAAAGACTGAAGCTGATTATCAATGGACTTTCCTGCAGGACAGTTATCAGTCATAGAATGTAGATCAGTGGCCTGTTCAGTCTCCAATTAGAATTTCATCATGATTCATCAATGTTCTGTTCTCAGAATCACTCAAAAGTGTATTAACAAACTTTCTCTAATACTTGTCTTGCAGATCACAGGGGTTGACATTTTTGATTGCAACTGTATTATAACCTTCTTCAGTGATACTGCAGTCTGAAAGTCTTCAGAAAGACTAAATAAATAAATAAATTACAAAAACATTTATTACACCATTAGGATATTAACATTTCCCATCACTTCCAAAAATCAATCTGTTTGTCAATATTTTATAAATGTATCTACACCAACACACCAATTTCACATTACTGACCCATTCCTTGTGACACAGCACCTGATTACAGAGCAGCTGGAGCCTTACATTGATTCATGTTTAGATTAACCAAATTCAAACCTGAGTATCTGTAGTGTCTGTGAATTTCTCAGCAGACTGGAGATTTCTGTCACTCCAGTGTCTCCTATTTGATTCCTGCTCAGATCCAGCTCTCTGAGGTTTGAATTAAACGCTGATGCCAGAGCAGCACAACCTTCATCTGTAATACTGATGCAGTTTAACCTGTAGAAGAGAGAACACAACTAATTAAGATACACATACAATTACAGAAATTGCTTTAGCTACTACTTTTATCTGCCAATATTAGATTTGAATGATAATCACACTGTAAAATAATTATTTAATTTGATTATTAATTTTTTCATTTGCAATTCCTCAGGCTTTATTTTGGTGGAAAACTCAACAGTGACCTTTAAGTTTCTGTGTTTAGTTCACAACAGGCTTATAAACACTTTGTTGTACAAATCTGGTAAAATCTGCCCAAAAATGTTGGAAATTACATGAACGTTAAACTAAGTATACCTTTCATATTCACGTAATAAGCTCAAAATAACTCACTCACAGGCATTTTTTTTTTTTTTACATTTAACTGTCATTCAGAACTTCTACTAGCCAGAACAAAAATATCAGAAATAAAACAGATTACTAAAAACACATCTTAGATTCAAATATATTTCATATTAAATCTGATTCTTAATTATTGAATGCTTTTCAGTTTTACGACTGTTTGGAGACACATAAAACAATTCTCCATAACTTATAAAACAGCATTTATTTAGTTTTTATTTCCAAATATAGCTCAGTCCAAAATGAATATTTTCAAATTTATGAAACTGTGGTTGGTCACTAAAGTCTGGGTAATTAATGGGATAACTTTTAAAATACTTACTTCAGCTTTTCCAGTCTACACTGTACATTTTCAAACAGAGTCAAGATGATCTTCATTCCTGGGTTTCCTAGTTTATTCTCACTCAGATCCAGCTCTGTCAGATTTGAAGGGTTTGAATTTAGAGCTGCAGCCAGAACATGACAACCTCCTTCTGTGATACAGTTGTTTTTCAGACTGCATACAGAGAAAACACTTCAGTTTTAACCTGAATATTTACCAGTATGTTTTAAATGACAGTTGACAAATACTAGTGATGATGATGATGATGATGATGATGGCAATCGCATTACAAAAGTCACATAAAATGGGGTCATATAATGCTACAGGCACTCTTACAAGTTGTTTGAACTGAAATGTGTTGCCAGTGTGTGTACACAACCACCCTATAATGATAAAAATCCCCCAAGTGGTTTTTCTGTAATATCTTTAAATGTTTTCCCCTTTCTCAAATCAAGCACTCTGACCGTGTGACGTCACACGGTCGGAGGCCCCTCCCATGATTGTTTGATTGACAGCAGCGTTTCAGCACGGACTGGACTTGTCTTACCTCAGACCCAGCCCTGAGTGAGCCGTCATCAGCCCGAGATGCAAACGAGCATGATTCCTAAGTGATTGAGGTGATTTGTTGTTGGATGTTATAATGAACATAGCAGTAGTCGCTTACTCCCGACATCTGAGCGACTGAAATCGCAGAGGATTAACTTATGGTTGGAGAAATGAAAGAAATGCGCCCTTGATCTAATTGCATTTATGTTCGCACGAATCCTTCATGATCCAGCCTCCAGCACTGAGTATAATGTATTTAAATGATTCATTGAAAATCACCTTTCCTAATAGTGTGCTAATTAGCAAGTTTCACAATGAATGTGGCTAATGCAAACAGTCTCACAGAGAGCGATCATAAGAAAGGGGCAGAGTCAGCAGAGCTCATTAGCATTAAAGGAGAATCCCACAAACCAGCCTGTTTTGAAAAGAGCTGTTTTAGACAGGGTAAAAAAGGTATTTTTTATACTAACATTGAGAAATTTTAAAGAAACTATGTTACAGACTTTTCATTAAGGCTCTAAAGAATCATTAGCCCGACTACGTCAGACTTCCTACTTCCGCTCAATTTCATTTCGCTTCTGTACTCAGTCTGATACAGCGTCAGAGCTTTCTGTTTGCCACCGGTCTGGAAACAGCCGGGCCAATCAACGAACAGAGGGCGGGCTGAGAGCCGTGACGTAGATGCACAGATTAACTTCGCATAATCTGCAAAAGTCGTTTACAGCCATGTTCACTCCGGTATTTCGCTCGCATCATCATGTGTTTACAACAGGTTTACAGTGTAAGTTCAATCATAGATTTGAGTTCGATGCATGATGTCTGTGCTTCGATGCGGCTGTACAGGCGCAATAACATACGTCTTAACTAAACGTATCTGATTGGCTTACGGGTAACCAATGATTTTAAACTTCAGACAAGCGCCCCCTAGCGAGAGAGAAAACACTTCTCTATTATGCCATTCCAGACTCTGTCTACGAAGCAAAGTGAAGTAGCAGAGTCTGGTATTACCAGGTCTAAAGAATCATATCATCTTGTGGAAAATGGGAATTATATGACCCCTTTAAAATTGCTCTATACCGAAATGAAAAGCTTAATTTACCATCTTGAAATAAAGCTTCATGTCTGTAATGTTTTTTTTTTGCATTATTGACACACCGTTTTCCTAATTAATGTTGTTCAGTTTGCTTTGACGCAATGTATTTTGTTTAAAGCGCTATATAAATAAAGGTGACTTGACTTAATGTCTGTATTCAGTTATTTCTCTGAATAAATTATGATGTGTATATTTTTAATGTCCTGATTGAGCAACATCTATTTCAGAGTCTCCAAGTTCACGCATAAGTTTACTAGCATTAGCTACTGTTTCCATGTAAAATGTTGTATGCTACTATACAAATAAAAACACTATAACAGAATTATATAAACAATGAATAACTGATCAAGGCGAATAAAGGTATACGTGTATACGAAGCATAAATATTTCTTCAGATTTCAGAATGAGCACTTTGTCATTTGTCATATGTTAAGGTCATGTACGTCTGATGTTTATCATGTTCATGATGTTCGCTACTGTAATAAACGTAGCTTTTTAATAAGTAGGGGAAATTCCCTTGAGTGTTTGTATTGTAAGGATGTACACGGATACTTCAGATTTAAAAACGCTGACTTGATATATGATGTTTTCTCGTTAAAATCATACAATTTCCTATTAATTCAATAGAATATTTACACACACTAGGGATTACTAATATGGCGGTGTGGTGGCTTCACATTCATGATGTCATGATCAATCTAGTTCTCTATTCTAGATCAGTGATATACAGTGTTGTGAATCTGAGCTTGATGGAAATTAATGTACAGTGGATTCAGTGACATTTAAACAATCAGGATAATAAATCACACTGAATATGTTTTTCATGAGAAATGTCCACAATAACACAATCATAAGTGTTAACTATCGAGGCACTAAACTACTGAACACCAGCACATCTAGTGACACAAAATGTCTGATTAACCTGTAACTTTTAACACAACTAAACTGTGCTGACATTTATCAGCAAAACAACAGCAGGTGCAGCATCTCATCTTCAATGTTTGATCATTTTGAACATTTTTGATGCAACAAATTGTATACCTTACTAAATTAGTCAAATAATATAATCCACGTGTATAACTTTTTTAGCATTATTTCATCAGGTCTCACCTCAGTGTCTTGAGCTGACAGTTTGGATCCAGTAGTAAATCACTGAGCTGCTTCACTCCTGATTCTCCAGGATCATTTCCTGTGAGATCCAGCTCTATCAGGTGTGAAGGGTTTGATCTCAGAGCTGAAGACAGAGCTTTATAACCTTCTTCACTGATACTGCAGTCTGAAAGTCTATTAGAAAACATGTTATTCTTCCTTATAACACAGATTGTCACACAAGTACATGTTCTAGAATGAAGAAAATAAAAAGATGCACTACAGGATTTTTGACCTGAATGGACTCTTTTCACAGTAAAGCTGGTAAAGTTATATACTGGTGAACTCAAACTACAACAAATGCTATTTTTAATTTTTGCAGTTTTCATTTTCCACAATTATAACCTACAGTTTCAATCAAAATTACTCAACCCCTCAGAGACTGCAGTATTTTAGAAATACAAGCTTTTCTGAAGATCCAGGATAAACAGTTTGCTGACTTTAAAAGTCATATATTAAAAGTCATAATGTCAATATATAATCTTATATAATGTATTATTTTGGAGTTATAAGATTTTAATAACAGAGCTATGTCACAATTATTCAACCCTTATTCAACATTGCCGTTTTACTTGGCAGTCTTAAGCCTCCAGGTTTTCATCCAAAATTTCTTAAATTGTGTTCCAAAGGCAAACAAAGCTTTTACGTTTTTGGAACGACATGGGGGTAGATTTTCATTTTGGAGTGGAGTATCTCGTATCTCTTATTTGCATGGTGGGGAAAAAAACACAATTATGTCTTTAGAAACTCTATAAAAAACAGAATTAGCTTGAGCTGTTACACATACACAGAGTTAACCCATGCATGTGCTGAAGTTCAGTAGCAAAAATGGAAGAAGTCAACAGAGATCGCACAACGCTACAGAGAAGTTATAGAGAATAAATAACTGTATTACTTTAGAAAGTCTGTAAAGGCTGTAAGAAGATTTCCAAGACATTAAAACCTCTCAGCCGTATTCCTTAACTAAAAGTGTGTTGTACCAAAAAAACTTTTTAGGGTGTTGAAGAAAAACCACAATATCATAAAATGTTAAATCAGAGCAACTGAGAAAAACCTGCAATGTAAAGCCAAAAACTTGCAAGATGACCCGATGAAAGAAGGAAAACCATTTCAATGCAGTGTGTAAGACGAACACTAGACAAGTACGGCCTTCATGTTGAGACATCTTGCAGAATACCACTCTTGATCAAGAAGAACAAAAGACTGACTTGAACTTGCTAAAATTCATTTGTGTAGACCTGTGGAGCTCTGGAAGAATGTTTTATGGAGTGATGTGACCAAACTGGAACTTTTTAGACCCATGGATCAGCGGTATGTCTGCTGCAAAAAAGTCAAATCTCATAAGCAGTAGAACACCATCTCCATCGTCAAACTTGATGGTGGATCAGTCCTGTTATGGGGTTGCTTTACTGCAGCAGGAAGTGGAAACCATGACTGTATGAAGGACATCATGGATAATTTGAATAATCAGGCCATTTTGACAAGAATTGTGATGCCTTTAGTGCAAAGATTGAAGCTGATGATCAATGGACTTTCCTGCAGGACAGTCATCCCAAAGTACACATCCAAATCTTCTTCTGCTTGGTTCAGGGATCAGTCATAGAATGTACTTGAGTGGCTTGTTCAGTCTCCAGGCTTAATTCTCCTTTCAAATATCTGGTTGAATTTGAAGAAAGCCGTGGCAAAGTGAAAATCAAAGATTATCAGTGATCTGGAAGCTTTTTCATGTGAGGAATGGACCAAGACTGTAGTAGAGAGATGACAGAAGCTTCTTAGCACTTACAAGCAGCGTTTATTGCTGGACTTTTTGGGGGGTTGAATAATTCTTAACATGAATGTTTAGAGCCAATTAGAATTTCAATATGATTCATCAATGTTCCATTCTCAGAATCACTCAAAAGTGTATTAACAAACTTTCTTTAACAAAAGAAAGATTTCTTTATCTGTTTGTCAATATTTTATAAACGTATCTACACCAACACACCAATTTCACATTACTGACCCATTCCTTGTGACACAGCACCAGTTTACAGACCAGCTGGAGCTTTACCTTGATTCTTGTTTAGATTAACCAAATTCAGACCTGAGTATCTGTAGTGTCTGTGAATTTCTCAACAGACTGGAGATTTCTGTCACTCCAGAGTCTCCTATTTGATTCCTGCTCAGATCCAGCTCTCTGAGGTTTGAATTAAATGGGATACACTTTTAAAATACTTACTTCAGCTTTTCCAGTCTACACTGTACATTTTCAAACAGAGTCAAGATGATCTTCATTCCTGGGTTTCCTAGTTTATTCTCACTCAGATTCAGCTCTGTCAGATTTGAAGGGTTTGAATTTAGAGCTGCAGCCAGAACATGACAACCTCCTTCTGTGATACAGTTGTTCTTCAGACTGCATAAAGAGAAAACACTTCAGTTTTAATCCGAATATTTACCAGTATGTTTTAGCTGACATTTGACAAATACTGGTGATTATGATGATGATGGCAACTAATTCAGTCAGCGATCTCTTATACAAGAGGTTGTATAAGAGATACAAGACACAAAAAACTACCAGAAGCAAGAATTTAAAAATGTCCTTGTAACATTAAAATAATATACATCAATATGTAGAGTTAACAGTGTTTTTCCTGCAGTAGAACAGCGATCTGATTCACTCGTGCAGAACATGGAGATCCAGTGATCTCTGTCTACTCATCGTGCCTAGATCTAAACTTAAAAAACGAGGTTCATGGTCATTTGCATTCAGAAATGCCTCCAATTAACCATACATGGTGACAACACCTCCCTTTATAAATCATGTGAATGTATAATGTCCTCACCAAAATCATGGAAAAAGAAAGCAGTACTGACTGAGAAGACATTCTGTGCGCTCAGTAAACAGATCAGCGCGCTTTTTTTAAACATGCTCTCAGTACAGCGCATGGTTTGCCTAATCTTTTAGCATAGCCAGATCAGTCATGACACTATAGCAATATTTCAAATGACTTCCCAGCTACTTATTATTTTTGTCTTGTTTTTAGATAAATTAATCATGATGCATTTACTACATAAGCAACAATATATTTAGTCTTGTTTCCTGGGGGGGGGGGGGGGGGGGGGATAAAAAAGACTAAATATCTTATCTAACTTGAACTATTAATTTATAAATTTAGTATTTGGGGACACAGGAAACACACAGTAGCACTTTCTTTTTGTAGTATTGCCATTCTAGCACTAGATTATCTGCTTAAAACATGCTCAGAGTCCTGCTTATATTTACACACATTCCTATGTTAAAGTACCAGTTGGTAGATCCCACTTTTTGCATGAGACTGTTATTACACACGCATTACACACACACATCTGTGTGTATGCACTATAGGGCACTGGAAGTTAGAGTTCATGCTGGAATTTAAGCCTGTAAACTTCACTGAGCTGAAGCAGTCTTGTCCTCAATTCTGTGGCAAATTATCTAGGTCCATGTTAACAGATGGATCTAAATTTGAACAAAACACTAATGATTGTCACAAAACTTACCTCAGTATCTCTAGTTTGCAATTTATATCCTTAAATCCAGTGCAGAGCAGCTTCACTCCTGAATCCTGCAGATTATTATAGTTCATGTTCAGCTCTTTCAGATTGGTATCTGATCCAAGAACTGAAGCCAGAGCTGGACAGCTTTTGTCAGTTAAGCCACAATCATTTAGCCTAAAAGATAAATAAAATCAAATCACAAGGTTCGATACATGAAATACATTTGTTAAATAAAAAAAAAATACATTTATACCAATTATTTTTAGATTAACAGAAAATACACTGCATATATATTAGAATTTTATTGATTCAAATTTCCTACATAAAACAAACTAGCATGCTTTAATAAAACTTAATGAAATATGTAAATTAATAATAGGCTTATAACATTAATGGCAATGAGTTATATATTTAAAAGTGATGCTCTATCTTTACATTTACATTACATTACATTTAATCATTTAGCAGACGCTTTTATCCAAAGCGACTTACAAATGAGAACAATAGAAGCAGTCAGGTCAACAAGAGAACAACAACAGTATACAAGTGCCATGACAAGTCTCAGTTAGTCTAGTATAGAACGCATAGCCAGGATTTTTTTTTTTTTTTTTTTTATTAAATGAACAAAGACAAGAAAAGGAAAAGTACATCTTGATGAGTTTCTTAAGGTGGAGATGTGGAGGTTAATAATTTATGCATTGAGGTTATGCAAGAGTATATCTTCTTTAAAGCAGTAGTTTAAGAAGTTGAACTGCATATAGTGTTGAGTTTTTTTTTCTGATGAGGTCAGCTGGGTCACCTTCTGTTTGCAGTAAGTTAGTAAAATAAAGATGATGGGATCGCAGAAAGTTATCAGAAGGAGATGAGTAGCACTGCGTGAGGCAAATGGTGGTCACACCAGATACTGACTGGTTTTCGGACACCCCCATACAGCCCCCCGAATGGGAACGAGCTATGTGTGAACAAAAGCCAGAACTAATGCTGTAAAGGGTGTGTCGTAGTGATGATACACGCTATCACGTGACTCTTTTACCAGTTGTTTTGAAGGCAGATCAACGTCCGTGAAAATAAATAATGCAGAGGTGTAAAAAGTACAAGTACTCAGTGAAAATTGTACTAAATTAAAAGTACAAGTATCTGGTCAAAATCATACTTGAGTAAAAGTAAAAAAGTACAACTTTTAAATTGTACTCAAGTATTAAGAAAGTAGAAGTACTTTTTTTTCTGCAAAGACAATACAGAAGAATGGTTAAAGGGAGAGAACGCAAAAAATGCAATGGCACAGGTATATTTAGTACAACAACATATATTACATTATATTTCAACAACAACAATTAAAATGAAACCCAGCAAAACACCAAAAAAAAAAAAATACAGGGAAAGGGATTCAAAGGAAACTCCATTTCCACCCTCATGCCATCCTATATGACTTTCATTTATATGACGCCAAATCAATGCCAATAATAACCGAGCATACAACTGATGCTTGCGCGCGCAGTAAATCACTTCCGCAAGAGGAAAACTAAATCGGACTCGAGAGCCCGCGAGCTCATTTCAAATTCTCTCGCGCGCATGACATGTACTCTGCGGACAATTCAAGCCCTTGCACGCGCATGGTCATTCCCCATATCCTCGCGCTCGATCTTCTCACCTCTGCTCGTGCAAACAATTGTATCTTTGTCAGTCGTGGGGCGGGGCTTGCTGTTTTAGTTGTTATCTCAAATGTCATTGGTTATTCCCCTTTTCCTGAAGTCAGTATTGGATGCCTGTTAGAAGATTATTAATAATTCACTTGACTTGACACATGACTTCATCAGTGGACCAGATACATGCGAGTTATCATTTCATTGTTTTATTTATTTTTGTCTTTATTTATGTCATTTAATGCATTGTTCATAGAGTAGATCTTTTCTAGATACTTGATTAACTGGAAGTCTTCTGATTGCTAGTGATTGCAGTCTTGTGATAAGAGATACACACATGAACCCTTTTTAACGACTGTAATGATGCACACACACACATGTACAGTAAATAAAAAAGCATTTGAATTTTCTTTTATTTTTTTCGGAAATGTATTGCATTTTTTTTTTCTTTAAATCAGGGTCAAGGGAGACAAGGACTGGAGGATGTACAGATCGCCAGGTTCATGTTTTCTTCAAGAGGCACGGACCAACATAGTTTCATATCTGGTAAAAGTGTCCATAATCAAAGGTAAAGTACAGTTGTCTGAAATTTCATTTAGTCCTAAATTAGTAACTTTAGTTATCTGTAGGTAGCTTTTAATGTCACTTTTATGTACAAAATATCTTTACAATTATTAATAATAACTGATCTGTTTTTAAACCCGTTTTTAATAGATTGACTGCAATTTGGTGTGTGTCAGAATCAAGGACTCAGACATGCTGACTTATTGAGGACCTGTTTAGTGTACAGTACACTTTTCTCTCAAGCATCCAGGCAGACTTGGACACATTTGGAGAAGCTTGGACTCTTCATGCACTCTCCTCAGAAGGCAGTCGAAGCTCAGAGCAGCTGTGGCACATTGGACTGATACACACAAATGTGCTAATCTGAGAGATATGAGGTATGGAGACCCTGCTTTCTTTACTCTGTCTCCACACTGCTGTTCATACATACTGTATGTCCAAGTGAATTTTTAACTATGTATTTAACTGCTAAATCATAAATATAAGAGCTAAATTTAGATGTTGACATAGCAGCTTCTCATGATGCCTGGGAAGATGTATATTTACATTTAGTCATTTAGCAGACACTTATCCAAAGTGGCAATGGAAGAAATTAAAATCAACAAAAGAGCAATAATACATAAGTGCTATAACAAGTCACAGTTAGGTTGACGCAGTGCACAGCAAGTTTAAAAAAATATATATTATATAATAAAAAGAAAAACAAGAACAAGCTAGTGTTAGAGGCCTTTTTGCATTGTGTTAATTCTATAATAAATATAAAAAAAATAGCAAGCATCAGCTGTATGCTCGGTTATCATTGGCATTGATTTGACGCCATACATTTTATCAGATGAACACAAACTAAGAGTTAAAAAAACTAAATTCTCTTTATATAATGCAAGTGTTTGGGACATTCAAAAACTATACACAAAGAGAATTTGACAGTAACTCATGCAACCCGTTAATGAATCACTGTCTTCTTAAAGGGGCTGAAATGCTATTTCATGCATACTGAGTTTTTACACTGTTAAAGAGTTGGATTCCCATGCTAAACATGGACAAAGTTTCAAAAATTAAGTTGTACGTTTGAAGGAGTATTTTTGGAACAAAAACTTAATTTTCCGGTTGTCACAAGTTTCGGAAAGTTTTTTCCGAGTATGGGTCTGTGTGACGTTAGATGGAGCGGAATTCCTTATATGGGTCCTAAGGGCACTTCTGCCGAAGAGCGCGCGCTCCGTATAGCAGAGCACTGAGAGCACCAGACATTCACTGATCAGAGCGAGAGCGTCGCGAAATGTCACAAAAGAAGTGTGTTTTTGGTTGCCAGGGCAAGACAACCCTGCACAGATTACCAAAAAAAAAAAAAACCAGCATTAAGGGACCAGTGGATGAGTTTATTTTTACAGAGCATCAACGGAGTTGTGCAAGTGTTTTTGTTTGTTCCCTGCATTTCGAAGATGCTGTTTTACAAACAAGGCCCAGTTTGACGCCGGATTTGCACATCGTTATTTCTTAAGGATAATGCAGTCCCAACGAAAA